>NW_020291675.1:2040-297495 GCF_003184785.1 Aspergillus japonicus CBS 114.51
TATCTCTATTATCTTATTTTATTTTATCCCCCCTTCCCCCTCCCCCCTTCCTTCTCCGTTGATCTTTTGTGGTTCACTCGGGTTCACTGTTCCAAAATTATTATTCGAGTCTTCTTCTCTTTCTTCTCCTCTCCTCCTCCTCCTCCTCCTCCTACTTCTTTTACCCTTATTCTCGCGTGACCATTCCCAGTTCTGTGACCATTCCCAGTTCTGTTTTTGTGGTTGACGTGATGTTCAAGGTTCCTATCGGTAACTACCCAGTAGTTTGGAACTAATCTATCTCTCTTTCTCTCTCTTCCTTCGTCCTCCGCCATGTCCCTGAAACCTTCCTCCTGAGCGTGCCCTACGTCCTACTCTCCGAAAGTATTTGACCCTCACTGAATTGGTTTGGTCTTGCTTCGTCTTGATTCTAATCGCGACGCCCAGCTCTTTCCCACGACCTCCTCGCCCTCCCCGCATCGCCCTATCGTCGACAATCAAACGTCTGCCGCTCGCCGTCTCCATTGCTCCACTTTTCTTATCGAACAGAAGGCTGGGAGTTCATCCGTTCTGCATCCCCTTCCACTTCGTCATGGACCAAGGGCATTCCCTGTCCTGGTCGGACATTCCTCCGTCCAACGACGATGATTTCACCAACTTCCTCGAGTTCGGAATGCAGTTTCCCGACGTGGACGCTCAACCTCAATCGGACCATCACGTCTCTCGTCCATTGATTCACGCTGCCACCATGTCTTTGCCCGTCTCGACCGCCGCTGCGCAAGAGCAATTGGTTAGCTTGGATACTGGCGGCATGACTGCGTCCGCTTCGTCGTACAGCCCCATGATCAACAACGATTTTGCCCTGGACCTTGCCCATCACGGACAACAAGGTCAGCCACGTGGCTCGTCCTTCTCGACCGCGCCAATGCCCCCGGCCTTTTATGCACATAAACCACCCATCTACCATCCTCATCAGCACCCACCAATGCCGGATCAGTCACACTCGGTATCGCAATCTACACAGTCCATGCCCCAATCCTTTGTCCCCCAAGGCAGACCGGTCATTCCTCCCACTCCGAATAGTGTCGAGTTTCATGGAAATGCTGCTACATTCCCGCAGCGGGCGGACGATACCCGCGAAGTTTACGAACGATTTAACCGTGTCAGCGATGAACAGGTAATCGCCTTGAATGAGAATGGATTGAAGCATCTTCGGAGAGCTAATGCATACGTCCGCTTCGCTCTAGGCTCTTTACACCCCGCTTGTCTCGCCAGCCATGACGCCGTTGGAAGCTCAGTTTCGTCTTCCTGAATACACGATTCCCGGAGAGTACTTCACCCCCCTCACTTCACCAGCTCTCGAGGCACAGCACACGAACTCAAGCAGCTATCCTTTCCATTCCAGCCAGGTGTCGGAGCTGGGGTTTGTCCCTTCACCTGTCGACAATCCCCTTACCATGGCGTCCAATCAGTCGTCCCCGGGGCTGATACGGAAACATCGCCGACAGCCGTCCAGCACCAAGTCCTTCTCGGCCCGTGCGAAAAAGCAGCAATCGCCCTCTGTTCGGCCACAAACACGCAAAAAGTCCTTGATGAGCCTCAATGCCGACGAGCTTTTGAATAGCCTCAATCAAGACCAGGTTGCGAATGCCACCCAAGCCTCCGGCGAGAGTGGACTTCTTTATGCCAGCAATGAGAGCTCCGGTCAAGATTCGGTCTCTCCAGAGCCTCTCTCTGAGCCCTTAATGCCCCCGCCTGCTTTGCCTCCCTCGCGGAGATCGCCGGCCGTTCGCCCTCAGCCAGTTCGACACTCAGAACCAAGTGAACCTGCGACGCCGGCAATGCTCATGCGCATTCAACGGTCGCCGCTTTCGACCAGTCAAACAGTCCCTCGATCAAACCCCACTATCTCGGAACCCCATGACGACGTAATGGAAGATGTGGTCCTCCCCGAGGCCGCAACTTCGCTGGCTCCTTTTACAAGACCGCAGGTGGCCCGTATTGAAACTACGGTGCAGGCAAACTCAACTTCGTCAGAAACCTCAGGAAGTACGACCCCAGCTCCGGAGCCGAAATCTGCTCCGGTCGTCAATCGAAACACCTCCTTGGCTCCCAGCCCTCGCTCAATTGCTATGCCTTCGCCGAGCGGCCCACTGCCCAAGAAAACGGACACACCCAAACTCGGTCCGATAGGGCGGAAGCGACAGAGCTTAAGTTCCTCGCAAGCTAGTCCCAGCCTGCGTCCCAAAATTAGTCCCAGCATCCAACCGCTAGTCCGTGGAGACGGTAAGTATCCCCCCGCCTCACCATCGATTTACGAGTCAGCTGATCGGATTCTGTTTCCAGCAATATCGAGCGAAACATCGGCTCTGTACTTGGCATCGAAGTCGAACTATCAGCACATTCTGGACGGCACCCTTTTGCCCGGCGTCTCCTATCCCGAGACCTTGGCAGAGAATCTCAGCTCGAAGCGGACCAACCACAAATTGGCCGAACAGGGACGAAGAAACCGCATCAACAACGCACTCAAGGAAATAGAGACACTCATTCCTCCGTCTTACATCCAAATGAAACATGCTAAGGAGGCTGCTGCTTGTCCCCTCAAGGGAGCCGACAAAGAAAAAGAAAAAGAAAAAGCGAATAATCAACCAATCAGCAAGGCCAGCACGGTGGAGATGGCAATCGATTACATCAAGAGCCTTCAGCAGGAGCTTGAAGAGACTAAGGGCAAGCTGAATGCCGCGGAGAGTCGTCTGCGAAACTCGGAAGCCAAGTCGAAGCAGGCCAACGCAACCGCAGGCGTGGAGAGTGGGCCGGAAGTACAATCTACAGCTGGAAGTAGTGATCGTGACTAATGAACAAAAGATTGGTTCTTCGCCTCAGGTAGATTTTGAGATTGTAAGCTGTATTTTCGGTAGCGGTCTCTGCCCCCCCACGATATGATATCCTGGAAGTTGCATACTACTACTGAACAGGAAAGGTATTTGACTAGAAGCGAAGTTTGTATTTACACCTACATATATGGTGTAGCTTGTGGGATGTGGCTTGTAGCCTTCTCCCAGGAATCTTGTTTTGTTATATGGTGTGGTGGATGTCTGATTCGGCGTACCCGGGTACATGTCTCGCTTACGGAAATAAAGGGGAATTACTGTATATAGGGCATATGAACTGGCATCGGTGGGTAGAAATACATTACGTATCACGGATGCGGTAGCCATTAAGGAGATAAGGTTGCTTGGAATCGCCCCTCATCAGTAGTCCCGCATGACTGCCACCATCTCGTCCAACCGGGTGATTTCGCCCAGCAGTAAAGCCTCCTTGCTTCTCCATTGCCCTAGTAGGGTGAGCTCCGCCGGAGACAGATACCGCTCTTCGTTCCCCTTGACGTCACTGCGCTCGGTCTTCTCCAGGAATTCCCTGAGTCGACTCCGCTCGAATCGTAAGCGCTGCATGCACCGAGACATAGCCTTGTAGGTGTCCTCCAATATGCTGTTACGGATACGGTCCGGATCGTAGAACCATAGGTAGATTGTACGTGACGGCTGCCGCTGAGCGTCGCGCGGGACTTCTTGCAAGTCGACGAATCCGCCGGATTGCATGCTGGCTAATACCTGTCGCAGGTCCTTGAAGGGAAGGAGGCTGATTTCCTGGAGGCGCTTCTCGTCAAGCTTGCCCTTGGCGTGGAGGACGCGGATCACTCGTAGAGCGACATCGCCGTAGCGAGCTTCGATAACACGTTCGAGTTCCAAATGACGCAGCTTACGCGCCAGGTGTCGGAACTCCACAGTCCAGGTGATAAGGCCGGATACGACCCGCTTCGAGGTCAAATTGTAGGGGGGTTGAGAGAGAAGGCTGAGATGCTGGTCAATCTCATAGGTTCGGCTAGGGGCGTCGAAGTCTTGATGGCTAGTCCCGTTGACTCCGTCTTCGTCTAAGGCTCTCTTTCCACGCTTGCTGACAGGCTGCTGGATTTCCATGGGGCCGATGGAGCCCGCCAGATCTAACTGCGGGTCGACCTCTTCCGTTACCGCACTCAGCGCAATCGCAACGGAGTATTGCTCGCCTTCTTCACCTTCGCGAGGGATTTCCACGCTGTCCCGACATTGCTTGGTCTGGTATTCAATGCGTCGCAGAAGACATTCGTAGACTTGGGCGGTGGCCGGCGATGCGTGCACCTCCGCAAGGTCGAGGAACCGTCGATTCCGCAGAGCAACGTCCAGTTTCTCGTAGTTGACTCGGACGACTATTCCAGACTAGATGGACACAGCACCGTTAGTCTCAGGAACGAGCATAAGTCAACCTGGGGAGCTCTTTACCTCCATGGGAGTCGCGTCCCCTCCCATGTCATCATCTGACCACTCATTCTCCTCCTCGGCCTCGTCCTCCATATCATAGTCCATCCGGGCGCTCTTGTCCGCAGACCCGCTGCCAGGCCTTCTCTTGGCACCACGCGGTAGGCCATTATGCATCAATCCACGGGTAAGATCTCCATCTAATTTTTCCCTCAGCATAGCAAGTGTGCCATCGAGAACCGTTTCCTCGAGCCGTTTGCCTTTCATCTGTTTGACGTCGGGCCGCGACTTAATTGCACGTTCAGCATCGAGCGCGTTGTCTGCATAACTTTGAAATTGCGCATCTCGGACACGGATCAGGTATCCATGGGAGGCCAATGCCTTCAATGTCGGATGAAGCAAAGCTGGCTGTTCGATGGGTCCATCCACGTTATGCCCATTCACTTGTTCCTCCGCCCCCTCTCCTTCGAGATCATCATTGATACCGTCCGCTTCCGATGGTCCAGATCTTAACTCGGGCAGTGTCTCGAGATGGCTGATTTGAGCATGGCCGAGGTACATGATGGTGGACATGACAGTTGCCGCATACTTACCTAGCCGGTCTTGAATGAATGCGAGGATTTTACCGGATCGTACTAGGTAGTACGCAGCTTGTGGGTTGGGCTCGTAGTAGGTGACTCCCTCGTCGTAAGAGGTGTAGTGATAGATGAGGTGTTGTTGGATCATCGCGGCGAGACCATGACGGAGCTGCCGGTCAGACAGGCGCGAATAGAATCTGAGACGAGGAAAAGACAATCGGTCATAACGCTGAAGAATTGAAAAGATGCGCTAGTCATATTGAAGGCAGAGTCAGTCTAACTCCGTCTTCTACAATTTTTTGGAGGGAGGTGGCTGTAAAATGTTGGGTGTATCGAAGGCGAACAAAGCAAAGGGTTGGGCTGTAAGCATACCGCAAAAAGCTCGCCAAAGTTGTCCTCAACCAAGAGCGCGCACAGCTCCGCTGCGTACTGTGTGAAACATCCGTCAGCACGAGGATAGAGCTACCAATGGAGCGTTGTCGCATACTTGAGAAGCCATGATTGATGGGGTTGTCTAGAGAACCACCGCCGTCAATTCTCCAGGACAAAAATCGAGGTCACCGGAGGAAGAGCATGAGGTACTTGTAAAGGGAGTATAAAGCCTTTCAGATTGTCCCTCTGGCGGGAGATGTTGCTTCCTACTTTTCTTTTTTTTTTCTTGACGATTGATTGGCGTTACTTCTTATCGCACGTCGCAGGCGGAAGAAACTCACGTGCCTGTCGTAATAAGAGAGAATCACATGACCTCAGCTGACTCGGAGAAGGAGGAAAAGCCGGTTCCGCCCGCACACCCAATTCGGACCAATCAGAGTGCGAGTAATCAACAACGCCGGCATCTTGAAGCTTTTCAGACATCGTTTCTAACCCGTTCAACGACCGCCAGCAGCTCTCCTCGGCTCTTCTACCTTCCCACCCCCTCCAATTGCTGTTGAGCCTCTCGGCTTTATATCTACCTTTCTCCCTTTGTCTCTTCTACACATGCGATAATGCTGTCGCGATCCACCATCAGCCGAAATGCGCCCCGTGCGCTTCAACAGCAGTGCTCTGCTGCTGGTGCCACCAGCCGTCGAGGCATGGCATCTGCCGCTACTCCTGGCCTCCAGTACGATGTTTCCGAGTCTGCTGGTGTGAAGGTCGCCAATAGAGAGGTTGCCGGTCCTACCGGCACCCTGGCCCTCGTTTCTAAGGCTGGTACTCGCTACCAGCCCTTCCCTGGCTTCTCCGATGCTCTCGAACAGTTCGCTTTCAAGGTTAGCACTCCCGGCTCAATCGCTCGTTCTACAGGTTTCAGGCACACCATCTTGGACATCACTAAACTAACTCTTGTTTGCAACGACCAGTCCACACTCAAACGCTCGGCGCTGCGGATCAATCGGGAGGTCGAACTGCTTGGCAGTGAGGTTTCTGCTACACACTCGCGTGAGAATGTTGTCCTCAAGGCTAAGTTCCTCGCCAATGACCTCCCTTACTTCGCTGAACTTTTGGCGGAGGTTGCTTCTCAGACCAAGTTCTCCGGTATGTCATCCCGCTAGGCTTCAATTTGTCGGTTAGACAAGTCTGATATATAGTTATTTTTCAAAAGCCCACGAGTTGAACGAGGTCATCCTCAAGACCCTCAAGTACAGACAACAAGCTCTTGCCGCCAACCCCGAGGCTGTTGCCATTGATGCTGCTCACGCCGTGGCTTTCCACCGCGGTCTGGGTGAGAGCATCACCCCCTCGGTCACCACTGCTTTCGAGAAGTACCTCTCTGCTGAGGCCGTCGCGGAATTCGCCCAGCAGGCGTTCGCTAAGTCCAACATTGCCATCGTCGGCAGTGGGCCCAACTCTGCGGAGGTTTCCAAGTGGGTTGGCCAGTTCTTCAAGGAGACCCCCAGCGCTGGTAGCTCCTCCAAGTACCAGCTCCAGCAGAGCGCCGCCTCCCAGTACTACGGTGGCGAGCAGCGCATCTCCTCCAAGGCTGGAAACGCTGTTGTTTTGGCTTTCCCCGGCTCTGGCGCTTTCGGCACCTCTGCCTACAAGCCCGAGGCTTCCGTTCTCGCCGCCCTCCTTGGCGGTGAGTCCACTATCAAGTGGACCCCTGGTTTCTCTCTTCTCGGCCAGGCCACCCAGGGCTTCTCCCAGGTCCGTGCCTCGACCAAGAACCTCGCCTACTCGGATGCCGGTCTATTCACCATTTCCCTCTCCGGCAAGGCCGAGCAGATCAGCTCCGCTGGTAAGAGCGCCGTCGATGTCCTGAAGAAGGCCGCTGCTGGCGAGTTCGCCAGCGAGGACGTCAAGAAGGCCGTTGCTCTGGCTAAGTTCCGTGCTCTTGAGTCCGCTCAGAACCTCGAGACTGGTCTCGAGGCTACTGGCTCCGCTCTCATCAACGGCAGCAAGCCCTACCAGATCTCCGAGGTCGCTCAGAGCATCGACGCCGTCACCGAGGCCCAGGTTAAGGAGGTATGTTCACTTTCCCAAACTTTCTTCCACATGGAACCACCTCACTGACCGCGTTATCTCACCCTTTAGGTTGCCAAGTCCTTCCTGTCCGGCAAGGCTTCCGTTACCGCCGTCGGCGACCTCTTCCAGCTTCCCTACGCCCAGGACCTTGGCTTGACCGTTTAATCATGTATACAACACATACAGCTTAGACTGGCTCTGCTTTTGGAGGAAAAGCGCGTCTTCCGTTTCCATTCATCTTGTGTTTAGATCAACCCTTCCGCAGATATCTTGTTTTTTTTTATTTGGGATGATGTGGCTGTAGTGGTGTGCGTCTGTAATACAATTGTATCTTATTCCTACGTTGCGTGCCTTGTGCGATGAGATCTTGGCCGTATGATTGCGTGTAGTCGATGGTATAGCTACGGATGAAGTTACCAGCTCTGCTTTGTAGCAACAGTCCACGAGTAGTGTAGATCTCACGCATATGTCACGCACACTATACTTCCGAGGTTCCCGCAAGCGCTGGGCTGACTATGAAGCTGGAAGTTGTGTCAATCTTCAGGATACCGGAAGATGAGAATCAATTTATCCTTGCCGGAGAACCTATCCGTGTTCTTCGGTTTGGTCCCAATTTGTTTGTGACCTGATGAGGTCAACCTTACTCAGCAGGGTAGGTGCGCCGGAGATTGTTCCGATTTCCAAAGAGGACTGAATAAGGTATGCTCGGGCATTTCCTCCTCATAGGTAGTCAGTACTCCTCCTTCCGTTTCTGCGTCTAAGGTCAAAGGCAATCGCTAGTTACAATCGGCGCTTTCCCGAGGTTCACAAGGACGAAAATCACCAAGTATATCTATCTCTAATACCTGTCATTCATAGGCTGTACCGAGCAAACTGACCATCTCAACACAGCAGAGAGCTGGTCTCAGTCCATGTCGGACATTCATAAGGCGTTTGGTATCGCGGGAGAAACCTTTCCAGGACACTCCGATTCCTTTGCAAATTGAAGCCTACCTGCCCACCTTGCGAGCATTTATGAGACAACCCGATATGTAGAGGATCTTTCGACGAGGTCTCAGGCAAAATGGCCAGTAAACCCATGTACGGCAACTGTAATCCGAGACAAAGAGTTGGTCTTAGCATACAGAAAGCAGGATAATTCATACAATTCGCGCCAAATACCGCATCTGCCAGTCTTGGCCAGCGAATCATCAACATGCGCAGGTCTATTAACACTAGTATAGTATAAAAAAAATGCTTGTAACATCGGTTGTGCGGCATGCTCAGCACATCGCTTTACCTCGCTTCCATCATCGGTTCGGTCTGAGAACAACGAACTGATCGGGCCAGCATGTGTTCCTGCCGCCTCCGACCGTATGCATGGCAGAAGGGTATCTCAAACCTTCCCTAGTGCTTTGCGGTGACAGCTTCGCCCGTCAGTTTTTCGACTGCCTCCTTGGCCCTGTTCGGTGCAACGGAGACCCACACGTTAGCCGGAAGTCTTCCCTCGGTAATACTGAAAAATCACATGGCGAGTCCGGGGTGCGCCGACCCAGGCGGGCTAGCCCACCCTGGTGGCATAGCTCATTCGATGGATGATTTCGAAGAATGCGAACAACCCGGAATTGCAAGGACAGAAAGGCGGGGAATGGGGTTCAACTTACATGTCACCCAGAGCCACCATGCAGACGGTCTGCCAGATTCCCAGCCCCACCCGAGGAGCCACACCACGGTAGAGACCCTTAATGCCGTTGTTTTCATAGATGTACTTGGCAGCCTTACCGACCGTCAGATTCTTTGGGCGGTTGGGATCGTCGGTCTTGCTCTGCATTTCGACACGGATCACCTCGATGGGCTGATTCCAAGCCGACAAACCACCACCCAGACTCGAGGCCAGAATCTTCTCGAAAGCGTTCAGCTTCTGGCTGTCATCCTTGTCGGTTACCTTGCGGATTGTCTGCTCCGCCAAGCGAGAGAACCCGAAACGGGAACCCCAGTTGGTGGTCTGGCGAATAGCGACCGCATTGACACCCCGGTTGATACCACGGATACCTTCCTTGCGGTAGATGTCCATGAAAGTCGCGAAGGTGCCGGGAGGCTTGACACCCTGCGCAGCCATCTTGTGTTTAGTAATCTCAACCGTCTTCATGCAGGTACAGAATCCCATTGTGGCATAGGCTTGAGCAATACCGCCAACCATACCACCGGCGATTCCGGCCACGAAATCGGGGGCACCTAGGACCTTGGCGCGGAACTCAGCTTCCGACGCGACAAAGAGCAGGACAGCGCCTTTGGTGGAGGCCTCAATCCAGGCCCACGGAATGAGACCTTGATAATCTATTGTAATTCCACGTTAGACGCGGCATCTGATACGCTAGTCGCGAGAAGTTCGAGGCGAGGGAAACTTACAACCGAGGATCCCGCCACGACCCCAAATCCGACCCATAGCACCGGCGAAGCTATCGCCTCGGTTTGCGGCCATGGTTGTCTTGATCACCTCCAGCGGCTAAATTTGTGACTCGTGTCAGTTTAAACGACACTCGCCGGCCTGCGGCTTCACGACAGTAGGGAACTCATACCTGTCCCAAGGTGGTGACCCTATTGCTGGCTGTTAGTCATCCGGAATTCTGGGTGACGGTGTCACGGAGGATGTAATACGTACTCGAACAAGTTCAAACCTGCACCGACTGTAGACAGAGCCGTCAGAATCAGGGACGTTTGCCCGGAGAGACGAATGAGGGCCAGAATACGTACGCAATAGATTGCTGAATTTGACAGGCTTCTTCTCAAGCGTTTGGCCGGCAGGGGCCGTTGCAACAGGAGCGGGAGACATCTCTGAACTTGGGGAGCGCTGAAAGGGGCCCTGACCAAGGGATATAAGGGGCTTCGTCGCCTAAAGGATCGCAAAAGATGGCAGAGAAACTGCAGATGGGAATGTCCAGTCACAGATAGATGGACTTATTGATTTGGTCGCTGTTGAACACCACGAAAGGTCCGGAAGGTTAGTCACCGGAGGATACTGATTGATGGGAGGTAAAGAGAAGGAAACAGGAACAGGAATAATGCAAGCAAGCTAGAACGGGGGGCCGGGGGTGGGTGGAAAGCGGAAAGAAAGCAGGGTGGCAGAAGGAAGAGGAGGAGGATGGGAAAGCATGATGTCGGTCTGGGGGGGGGGGGGTGGTGGGCTTGCAGCTGAGTATTTGCTTATCAAGGTCCAGACAGTCCATAGCCAGCCAGCTATATCTAGCTAACTAGATAGATAGATGATGGATGAATGAGAAGGTGATGTTTGACACGTACTATAATAGTAACTTGAAGTGGCGGGTAGACCAAAGTTGAAAGTTCTTTTTGTTCAGGGTTCCTAGCTAGAAGACAAGAAAGAGAAGACGAAGAAAGTTGTTGTTGTTATGTATTTTTTTCCCTTTCAGTAGAGAGAGTCAAGAGAACGATCCGTACCAAGGAGTACCCCGTAGTAATGAGCACACATAGCCAGGAGCTCGGAGTCAGACTCGTCTTCCCGATCGCTGGGCAGCGGCTGGAAGGAGCCAAACACCCCGGAGGACCCGGTCACTTGCGGGTCATTGGCTCATCATCATGGATCAATAATGCTGCTAGCCAGATCAAGGTAAACCCATACGCTAGCCTTGAAGGGAGTCTCCAGCAGTTGAGCACCGGAGTAAATCGGGGCGCTGAGTACCTCAACCGTTGGGAGGGGAATTCAGCCCCGGCTGCGGGTTCAACTCGCTTCTTCCCGTTTCGGTCCCCGGAGTAATGCACTCAATGCACTGGGCACCACCACCTTGCCTACCGGTAGTCTAGTAGTACGTACTGTACTGTACAACCCTGGGCCAGACCTCCAGGCTCAGTCAGGCTCAGGGCTGGTGGTTTCCACTTCCATTTTCATTTTCTTGACCATCCCGAGTTCTGTCTTCCTTTCCCGGAGTACTCCGTCCAGAGTCAATCCCATTTAAAGAGGCACATCCTTTGCCGCGGGTCATAATGGATAAGAGAATGTCTACTTCACCTTCAGTCTACTTGGGTGGATAGAGCCCACTCCAACTTGACAACGCATGTACAACATGGCACGCAGATTAGATTACGAGAGTGAGAGATGGCGGGTTGGAAAGAAAAAAGAAAGAAAGAAAGCCCAGAAGGCAACCAGAACGTCTGGGAATTGACTGATCATTTCAAAAGTGTTGTTACTAGGCTCGCTCGAACCGTGTCCTATCATACATTAATCGAGCCAACCCCAACACTTGGCGGATCCCAGGCAGAAAGAGAAAAAGAGGGATAATCAAAGAACAAGATAGGCATAATACAAAGTATAAAGTGTTTATTCGTAACAAAAACTCCACATCCGCCGGGGGGGGTTCATATCATTGACAAATCTACAGCTTAGCACCGACGAGCTTGGCGTAGGCCTCAGTGCTGAAACTCTTGGGGCGCTCGATGGGGGCACCGAGAGCACGATCAATGATCAGCTGGGGCAAGACACCCAGAGCACGGGAGACACCGAAGAGAACGGTGTAGTAGTTGGCCTCAGTCAGGCCGTAGTACTGGAGGAGGACACCGGAGTGCTAGAGACGAGTTAGTATATCGATCCCGCGAGATAGATCCCAGGAAGCTCCGCAGCGCTAAACTTACAGCATCGACGTTGGGGTAGGGGTTCTTGGTCTTGCCGTGTTCAGTCAGAACACCAGGAGCGATCTTGTAGACCTGGCTGACCAGCTTGAACATGGGGTCATCGGGGAGCTTGCGAAGAGCAAACTCGCGCTGAGACACGTAGCGAGGGTCGGTCTTACGGAGAACAGCGTGACCGTAGCCAGGGACGACCTGACCGGCGTTCAAGGTAGACCAGAGGTAATCCTTGATAGCCTTGTCGCTGAGGTCGTTGCCAATGGCAGCCTTCATCTTGGTGAGCCAGTTGAGCACTTCCTGGTTGGCCCTGTGTACAGTATCGCCGTGTTAGTGAGGCATTTGAGGACTGGGAGTTGAGAAGGGGGGAAGCAAGATCTTACAATCCGTGGAGGGGACCAGCCAAACCGTTCAGACCGGCAGCCAAGGAAAGCATGGGGGAGCTGAGAGCACTACCAACAAGGTGGGTGGTGTGGGCGCTAACGTTACCACCCTCGTGGTCGGAGTGGATGGTCAGGTAGAGGCGCATCAACTCAACAAAATCCTTGTTGTCGCCATAACCGAGCTGGTTGGCCAAGTTGAAGGAGTAATCCTTGTCCTTCTGGATGGCAGCGACCTTGCCATCCTTGAAGACATTGCGGTAGATCTTGGCAGCGATGGTGGGAAGCTTAGCAATGAGGTCCATGGAGTCCTCGAAAGTGTAGTTCCAGTAGTCCTTCTTGTTGAGACCCTTGGCATAAGCCTTGGCGAAAGCAGACTCGTGCTCAAGAGCGGTCACGGCCAGGGAAAACTGAGCCATGGGGTGCAGAGTGCTGGGGCAGCGGTCGATCAACTCCTCAATAAACTTAGGGAGGTCGGAACGAGCAGCCCACTCAGCAGAAAGGTCGCGGACCTGCTGCTCAGTAGGGATCTCGCCGGTGAGGAGGAGCCAGAAAAGACCTTGAGTAACCGTCAGGGCGGATGGCCATGGTCAGTTCTGACAAGAGAATGCTTACCTTCAGGGAGAGGCTCCTGACCGCCGGGGGCCTTGGGGAGAAGTTCCTGGCACTCAGGAATCTAGCAGATTGTAAGCATTTGCCCGAGGCCGCGATGAGAACCAGATTAAACTCACAGTGCGACCACGGAAACGGATACCCTCCTCGGAGTCGAGAACAGATCCCTGAACAAGTGTATTAGCCAGGTCCTACCAGTAGGATGTCGTTTACGTGTAGACTACTAACCTCCCAAACAAGGGACTTGACACCACGAGCACCACCGTAGACCTGATCAAGGGTGACCTCGCCGATGACCTTGCTGCCGTGCTCCCTATAGCAATGGACCAAAGGTGATTAGCAATCGTACCGAGCGAAGGGTAATCGAGTTGGTCGTACTTGCGAAGCTTCTTGACTTTCTCGATCTCAGCGGGGAGCTTCTCAGCGAAAGTCTCCTTCAGGGACTAGAAGGCGTATACCAATCAGTACAGCTGAGCATGGAAGCAGCGGATGTCAGAAGCGCGACAGACCTTGGCCTTGCCGGTAGAGTAGCAGCGCAAGCCGTTGAAGGCAGCGGACTGAACAACAGGCTTAGCAGCCATGCCGCTGGAGCGAAGAGCAGAGGTTCCAAGTCTCAAGGTGGAAGCCATTGTGAGAAGAACAACTTGATCACGAGTTAAAGGGTAATAATGTAGGAGAGGAGAGGGAAAGGGAGGGGGTATAATTCACACAGCGGTAGAGAGAAGAAAAAGGAAGAGAAGGAGATAGAGAGACAGAGTCGGGAGAAGAAGCTCTTTTGCGGGCCTTTTTTTCCATCTGGCCGTAACACTCCTACAGCCGGTACGCGGATTGTACGGTAACACCCGGCAACAGAGCAAGGCAGAAGGAGAAGTGGACCGTACCATACGGTTACGCTAGTTTTGAGGCGGCCGGTGTCCCGAGTTTGGGGCTTGGGGGAATGGGCGCGGTTGACTGCGGCAAGCTTACCAAAATGGATGTTCTGTTTGTACTCCGTTGTCCGGGCGGACTAAGGACGGAGAATACTAGGTAAGTAGGTTGAATTCTTACCCAGTCTGTTTTGATCATACATCATGGTTTGAACATTGTTAAGTAACTACGTACTGTACGTACTAATTCAGCCCTCAGGTAACTCACGGCAAGAGGATTTTTATCAGGGTTGCTTGATCATTATAGGGTACATAGTGAAATTACTTGAATAATATTCAGAAAGAATTCAACACATCCAAGTCCTCTTTCATTCATGGAACTTACTTTGACTAAATTCCCGTGGGATTCGGAGTGTATTCAATCTTTTTTTTTCTTTTCCGACGATCTTCGGCACCCGGTCCATCCGTAAACGGAGTGCCTACAAATGGAGCTGGTGTGGTGGTGGCCCTGGCCCATTACACCCCCCCTCGCTGTGACGTCGGCAGTCGCAATCCTCCTATAGCACAGACTAATAGACTAATAGGCCGCCCAAGCTTCACAGTGAACGGAGTTCCCCATTCTTTTTTCTCACCCTGAAGTACTGTACTATCAATAGTGTGGAAGGAATACTACCTAATGCACGCACCTTCTCTCCCCGTGCATTCATGATGGCTTTAGGACGTAAGACCGAGGCATGAAACAGACACATCGATACCAATGGATCTCATGCATATACTACTGCACAGTACAGTCCTTTACCTTGCAGGTCCATACTAGATACTTGTACTGTAGTATTAAACAATCACCAACAAGAATACAAAGACTATTCGTAGCTGTTCTAAGAGCGTGTCATGGAGGACTTGTTTTCAAGTTTTTAACTTTACTTTGACTTTACTGCTCTATTGTTCTTCTCATGATCATGATCACGATCACCTGGAGGGTCAATTCAATCTCATCCCAAACTTATTTGGACGGTGACGGCAGCCACATGCCTCAGGGCATGTTACCAGATTCGACTCACCGAGGCTCCAAGCAAAGTTGAGACGCAGTTTCAGCTGCTAGCTATGCCAAGCAGGGAAGGGGGGAAGGTCTTCACGTGACGGGGTTGAGGCTTTGTTTGAGCCTGAAGGATAAGGCATTCTGTCTATGCACAGCCATTCACGGGTATCTCATCCTGCCGGGTGCTCCATATGTGTTACCCAATAGAGACTAGCCTAAGCGGTCTGATTTTTCTCCTCACCCGACCGACCATTGCAAATTGAATCTCCTTCCATCCCTATTCTTATTCCAAGTTTCTGAACAACCATCTCCTTCGCATCCATCCTTTCTCTCTCTTTCTTTCATCGTCATTTTCATCACTCGTCGCAGTATTCAGACACTGTAATCCTCGTCACAGTCTCAGAAACGGTTTCCAGTCGACCTAGCACTCTAGGGTATACTGTGTACACACTCGTTCGCGAGTCGCAAGTCCCTGGACAGCATCGCTTGGCCGTGTTCCAGCTGTAGGCGGAAGGCCTTCCCTTGGTCGCCAGAGTACGCTTTTTGAAGTCTGTAGTGACACGACCTGAAGTCCGCTTAGGAAACCACTTATTACTCTCCTCCCAGGAGCCCACCATTCTACCAGGTCACTGGTAATCCCCATTTAAAACATCACAAGATTTTTAACTACAGCTGGAATTCCCAGTAGACCGATTGGCTGGAAACACAGTGCGATTATCGCCTCCCTGTACGAAGTCCAACGCTGCATTTTGAAGAAAGCGATAGTTTTTCCAAAAAGAAGTCTTTTGGCTGTATCCTGTTCTCTGCGTACTGGGCTCGGAATATCAGCACTCCATACCCACCAGCCATGTCGTCTGCTGTAGCAGAACTGGATAACTATCTCCAGTCGATGCTGGCACTCAAGCCACCGGGCGTTTCAGGATCCAAGATCAACAGTATCACATCGCTCTGCACGGCAAACGTCCAGGTATGTCACCCTCCATACGTGGTATCTTGCTCGGATCGGAGGCTAACATCTCTCATTTGTACACTCCCACAGAATGAATCCGTCCTCATCCAAAAGATCTACACCCATTTCAAGAAAGCACCAGGAACACACAAGTTGGGCGTACTCTATGTCGTAGACTCTGTAACTCGACAGTGGGTAGAACAAGCGCGCAAGGCAGGGCAACCATCTGGTAGTGCTGCCCCTGATGGGACCTTCGCCGCCGGTGTTAACAGAGTGACCGAGCTGCTTCCTATCCTGATGACTGATATCATAAGCAACGCTCCCGACGATCAAAAGGTACGCTCTAGATGCTATATGCAAACCATAATCAAAACCATCACAGGGCCGCAGGCAAGCATAGGGCCGATAGGATGCAGTCTTCTGCCTAGGAGACCGCATGCAGATCTGCTTGAGAATCGATCAACGTATCTCCTGTATATTCCTCGACCATCATGGCATAAAGTCCTAGGCCACTATGCTTGCCCGGTCTCGCTGGCTCAGCCTTCCTTTCCTCTTTACATCATTTCCCGGTGATGAACAGTCCAACTCACGTATTTGCTTCGTTCAATATAGGAAAAGATAAAGAAGCTGGTCGACATATGGGAACGCGGATATACCTTTCCTGCCCCTATGCTTGCTTCATTCAAGGAAAAGCTTAACGCACCTTCATCGCAAAGTAAGACTATCCAAAGCCTTTCTCTTTCCATCCCAGGCCACTCTGCCTCGGGAGTGCTAGTCTTTTCGCCCAAGGTTCCTGCTGAGACTCATCGGCTAACTTCCGCTCACTTTTGTGTCACTCTTTAGATGTCGAATCTACCACTCCCGAAGGCTCCCCAGCACCCAACTACCTCTCTTTGGGAGGTGCTCCTCAGCCTACCAATGGCACGATCTCATCCACTCCTGCTCAGCAGGCGCCCGACACTTCCAGCATTTTGAAGGCTCTGGCGGATATGGCTAAACAGAACACTGCGGCACCTGCTGCACCAGCAGTCGCGGCGCCCGCCAACCCTCTCAATGCCTTAGGCCAGCCAGGTACGGTTCTGCAGACCATGCCGTCCTCTGTAGACCAGGCGTCACAACCCTCAAACGGGCAGGCTGGTGTAAACCCTTACGCTCCTGGTGCCATGGTCACCCCCTTCACGACTCTGGGTAATCTTGCCCAGAACCCAGCCTTAGTGCCCCCTCAGAACCCAAGTCAGAGCCACACTCCCAATCCCTTGGCGGCGGCGCAAAACCCGCTAGCCGCGCTATTGCCGCAGTCGACTGCAGCGCCAACTCAACCGAATTCGCTAGGACCAGATGCACTGCAGCAGCAGCTTCAGCTCTTGCAGCTCCTGTATGCCCAAGGTATTCCGCAAGAACAGTGGGGCACCGCCCTGCAGATTCTGAGCCTTTCGAATGCCTCCGGTATGGGCACGATGAACCCGGGCCAGGCTCCTCCGTCGTTTAATCTTGCAGCAGGCCAAAACATTGGTGCTTGGGGCGCTCGCCCGGACTCCCAATCACGTGAGTACGATCGGGATCGGGACCGCGATTACATGCGGTCGCCGCCAAGCCAGTATGGTCGTCGTCGGTCGCACTCTCCAGGCTATGACCGTCGCCGGGAGGCCTCTCCCCCTCGTCGTCGTGACAGCCCTGTTTACGGGGAATATCACGGTGATTCTCCTGGCCGTCGGGGCGGTGATCCTCGTGGTCGACGCAGCAATGAATATCGCCAGCGCAGTCCTCCTGGCCGCAGACGCCGTTCTCCCTCCCCTGCTCGCAAAGATCCTGCTCTGCCCCCTCCTGGGCCTAAGTTCATGGAGTGGGATTACTCTATTGGTCAGGGCAACATCAAAGGTTTGTTTCCATCATGTTCCTTCTTGCGCTCAATTGGGCCATGCTAATATTTGCCTGCGTAGTCTTGAGTCGAACCCTCTTCGTGGGCGGTGTCACGTAAGTCCTCGTCGATATTATTGTTGCAGATTCTTGGCATTGGAAGCTCACCAGTCAATAGCTCATCCGAAGCTCATCTTCGTTCTTTGTTCAGCAAGTTTGGTGTGGTCCAGACTTGCATTGTCAACATTGATAAGCGCCATGCTTTCATAAAAATGATAAGTCGCCAAGATGCTGTGAATGCCCGGGATGGAATGGAATCATACAAGTCTGGTGACATGCAACTCAGAGTAAGTGCTCTCATTGTTATACAAGTGACCTGGCGTTTCCTGGCATGTTTTCTAATCATCGTTTCTCAGACTCGCTGGGGTGTCGGATTCGGACCCCGTGATTGCAGCGACTATCAGACCGGCATTAGTGTGATTCCCGTCGACCGACTAACCGAGGCGGATCGCAAATGGATGCTCACCGCAGAATATGGTGGCACAGGTGGGAGGCCAATTGAGTCTGGCATGGTCGTAGAGGAGCCGGACATTGAAATCGGTGCTGGCGTTTCCTCCAAGGGTATGTCCCTACTCACTTCCGTATTATTCCCCTTCCGATCTTGACTAACCTCCCCGATAGCGATCAGCAGAAGAATTGCCACCGATACTGGCGGCAAACGCGGCCCAGTCTCCTCCCGCGGGCAGCAGGATCGATTCCGACGTCCAGACCGTGAAGGACCTCCCGCTGGAATGGGTGCTGGCCCTGTTCCAGACCGAGATGTCAACAATGCTAACAATGTCGGCGTTCCTCCTGCGGTGCCTGGCTTCGGTTTCTCCTTCCCCACGATGGGCATGTTCCCGCCCGGTTTCATGATGGGAGGACCACAAGCTGGACCGTCCGGTGGTGGCTCAGCACAACCTCCCCCTCCAGGTCAATGAGGCAATTAATTCTCTTGCACAATGTCGAGAAGAATGGCAGTGACTGCAGTCATGATGACATATTTCCCGCCGGCCGTCTCATTCCACTCTTGTTTTGATACCAGTGCTTTTTTTTCACCTGTTTTCCATATTCCATCTTCACTTGGCTTTGTCTTGTACAATCAAAACGGCGTAGGAGCTTTTTCCATTTCGTTCATCAAAATCGGGGCTTGAAGCCACTTCCACTTGTCTCATGGATCTCATGGATAATTTGTTGAGACCAGCCATTCATAATCTGAGATATCACACTCGATTGGTTTTCGTATCTCAAATGCAGAGCCTCGCCAATCCAGAGCTCTTAACGGGAATTAAACCCTCGCTGTCACTATAGCATCTTCTAGGCTTCACCCTCAGCTTCTGTCATTGTGATTCTATTTTCCCGACTGTTTCTCGCATTTTCTTGTTGTCATATTCATCTGGATCAGACGGTTGGGGTTTGGTGGTTGTTGTGTGCCTCGCACCATTTCTGTTCTGTTCTTGACTATCATTTTTCTCCCTCAGCACCAACCTTTTTCCCCTTCTGCGTCATGCGAATGCTTATTCTTCTGAACTAGGCCTACACAACCGGGTCAATGAATCATTCATAATGTATCGTGCAGAATTAAGCTCATAGATACATCTGCTCATTACGTAGCAAGCAGCAATAATCAAACTACAAGGTCCCATGCTCCTAGGAGCAGACACGTGTGCCTTGCCACTTCTCCATACATGAAACTGTTCAATTGGGCAACTAAATTGGGGTCTCATAACAGTCACATGTCGCGCTGGAGAGCTTTGAGCCGCAAAGACATCAGTGCGGTGCCATTTGAGCTGACCCAAAGCCAGTATCCCTCCCAGTAGATAGCCTTCTTCCCTTGCTAGTTCATCGAAGTCACGATACCCTCGCTCACAGCGCACTCGCAGCCTTGAAAGACTGCTCAAAATCCGCGATGATGTCGTCAATGTGCTCCGTACCAACAGAAATTCGGATGGCGTCTTCCGTGACCCCAGAGTCAATCCGCTCCTGCTCAGTAAGCTGTTCGTGAGTTGTCGACCAGGGATGAATAGCGAGGGTCTTTGAGTCCCCAACACTATTAACGCTTGATCAGCCTAAGCTCTCTTTGCAGGCTCAAGGACACGAAAGACTTACTTTGCAAGGTTGGATATCAACTTGAAGCCGTCGACCACCTGAATACCAGCCGCAGCACCCCCCTTGACACCGAATGAAAGAACACCGCCAAATCCTCGGGGCAGGTAACGTTTGGCGATTCCATGGCTAGCGTGGTCATCGAGGCCCGGATAAGAGACCCAGCTTACGTTTTCGTTCTTTTTAAGCCATTTAGCCAGAGTGATGGCATTGGTTGCATGCCTTTCGCTACGCAAGCTGAGGGTTTCAATCCCAAGGAGAAGCTGCTGCGCAGCGAACGGATTCAGGGCTGGGCCAAGATCACGGAGGATCTCCACCCGTACACGAATGGCAAAAGCAATATTGCCAAAAGTCTCCCAAAACTTCAGGCCATGGTAGCCTTCGGAGGGCTCCACGAACTGAGGGAACCGCGCAGCATGCTTGCCCCAGTCAAACTTACCACTATCAACAACAACACCTGCAATAGTAGTACCGTGGCCACCGATCCACTTAGTGGCACTGTGTACAACGATGTCTGCGCCGTGCTCAATAGGACGACAGTAATAGCCGCCAGCCCCGAAAGTGTTGTCCACCTACATCTCCTCTGTTATCATAGTAGATTCAATATCTTGACTTGAGGTGACCCTTACCACTAGTGGAACGCCCTTCTCATGGGCTACCTTCGCAATAGCTTCAAAGTCTGGTACATTGTAGCGTGGGTTGCCGATGGTTTCAACATAAACAGCCTTGGTCCGATCATCGATGGCTGCAGCAATTGCCTCCGGGGTGTCCCCTTGAATGAATTTGGTATGGATGCCTAGGCGTGGAAAGAGGACTTTGAACTGATTGTACGTGCCACCATACAAATTGCTGGTTGCTACAATGTTATCACCTGCATGGGCAAGGGCTGCAATAGTCATGAATTGTGCTGCCTGGCCAGATGCGGCCGCCACGGCTGCAACGCCACCTTCAAGAGCTGCAATTCGCTTCTCGAAGACATCAACCGTGGGCTGAGAAGGGCGGCGTAGCCATCAGTCAAGACCTCATCCGTTCTTAACGGCTTGGGGGGGGGGGGGGGAACCAACTACTTACGTTCATTATCCGGCTATAGATGTTGCCAAGCTCCTTGAGACCAAATAGCCGAGCTCCATGTGCAGAATCATTGAATGAATATGACTGTTGATGCTCCGTCAGGACTGAATTTAAGAAGTAATGATATACGGGCATTAAGCAGCTCGACTCACCGTGGTCGCGTAAATCGGCACCGCACGAGCTTTGGTGGTAGGATCTGGCTCTTGACTAGCACATACACCATCAGTCTCCTTTCAAGTCCAATAGGCTGTTGGTCTTGGGTAGAGATGGAGTTTATATGGTACCCTGCATGGAGCTGGAGAGTCTCGAAGTGCGGCCGCTTTGATTCCGACATAGTGACCGGGATATGATCTATTGTACAGTTCCGAAAAGTTGTGAGAGGAAAAGGTAGTTTAGCCAACCTTGAAAAATGAGGGGCAAGTAAAGTGATATAGAATGTTCTCCTTGCTGAGATGATTATCATTAGCCTAGGTTCAACATCACCGATCGCCTTGATGGTATAGTTGACGATAGCGATGGCGTGATCGGAATAGAGTACAGCAAGGCGGGGGAAAACGAGATCGACCCACGTACAGTAGACTACAATGTGTCCTGGGTACAAAGAAGACTAAGAAGACTAAGGCCCCTCTCGCATTGACAAGAATTCTGGGGTCTGGGAACCTTAAAGAAGGCACGACTACGAAACCCTCTTGAGGGATGGATGATGCGCGGAGGATAGCCATTTTTCAAGCTTCAAGATGAATTGATGTCGGTGATGTACAGCAGGACATAGGGGATAGCTGATACTATGTACTAATATTTACCTTTCGATCAAAACTTAACATTAAGTTTATCCAAGTATATGTAACAGGAAGGGAGTAAACCTGGGGTGTAAGGGTATACTGTGCTGTGCTTTATATTAGGTACAATGTATAGTATATCAGATATCCTATGTTACTGTATAATATAGTATAGTTATACTAATCGACTACAAATAGCTTGAATAACTTTAGGCAACCACATGCTATGGTGGCTGTTTTGAGGCTTGGACAGTCAACTGGTGTGGTCATGTGCCCGGCATATGTGGAAGGAAATGAGGTCATTGTCTGTTCAATCATGGCTGGATGGATTGTTTCTTGGCCCGCCTCCCTGTCCATTGCCGTCATTAAACCCCAACTTACCAACCCTTGTAGGCTCCGTCTTTCCTTTTTCTTGTTCTTTTTACTTATATTTTCATTTTTAATTCCATCCTTTTCCCCTTTACCATAATCTTTACCAGTCAGGGTCGACCAATCCAAGGCGAGGATGATGACGATGATGTCAATGCGGTAAGGAGATCCGCTACTCACAATCCCCACCGCCCTCGAAAGAAGAAAAGAGAAAATAAGAAGAAACACGTAGGACTGCAGGCTCCAGGGCTTTGGGTGTATATAGCAGACAGGTAGCCATGAAAGTACCTATCGAGTGCATCACAGCACCAACACCCAATCCAAGTGCTTCTTGGCGGACCTGGCCGATGATTTGCTGCGTAATTTATATTTAGTTGTCAAGCCACTTGTGCAACCGCACTGATTTGGAACCACTGTATCTGCAGGCATACAAAACTCCCCTCATCGTCTGCTACCTTTCTTATCCATCAGCATAACTGCATCGACCCCCAGCTGTCTCTATCAGCGCTTGCTATATCAGACCAGTGGCTATAATAAACAAGCACACGCGATATATCTTCACAAGACGCTGACCCTAGACAACTTCACCCACCAAGCAACTTGATAGATAAACTACAACATCGACCATGGCGGCAAATGTCCCTTGGATTCTACCTGTTCGAGCTGCTCAAGTCATCTTTGCTATCATCGTTCTTGGGTTAACAGCATACTGTTGGTTCATCTCCACCTCACAGCAATTGTTCGTCTCTGACAGGTAACAGACATCAGTTGGTATAGCTACAGTGACACCGTGAATTTCATGCTTTTCAACGGCATATGGACAGCTTTCGTGGCCGCACCTTACCTTGCCTTCGCACCAATGTACTTTCCACGGGTCGCCCATATACTAATCATGGTGGCTGTCGAAGTAGTCACCATGATCTTCTGGTTCGCAGGGTTCATCGCCCTGGGTGTCTACCTGCCACCATCAGAATTTTGTCACTGGAGTAGATGTCGGGCACTGCAGGCTGCAACCGTGTTTGGGGCATTTGAATGGTAGGTGGACACCGTTCTCGACGACTGCGATACCACGGACGAGGGTCGAATAAGAAATTGATGGAACCTGCTCACAATCGCATTCTTTAGGGCACTCTTCGTCGCCACCACTGTAGTAGCTACGCGCGAGGCAATGCGATCAAGATCCAACAGTGCGAGTACGAAGCCTGGCCCGTATGCTTCTGGCCCTGTCAATGTGTGAACAACGAAAGCGGGGATCGACCAATTCACGTCTTAGCGAGGGCCTCATTTGTGGCTCGCCAAGACTATTGATGCCACCCAGATACTACGGACAGGACGATTGATGACGATATGAATCATAGTGCTCATAGTTGAGAAGGGGAAGGAATAATGATTTAAGGGCAGCTACGTGGCGTTCATGTGCTGGAATTTGTATATTAAACTAAGTAGCAAGATACCCATGTCTAAAATCAACTGAAGTCTTATCATTTCGGCCTTGACTCGTGTTTGAATTCGTGGTTATGGCAAGACCAACAAGCTTGTTTCCAATGACACTGATTTTGCAACTGACATAACTCAAGTTACACATACATAGTTTAGTCATAGCCTGGATGTGGATTTGAGCTTCGTCGTATCAATCGCTCTCGTAGCAAACGCAAATTAGGGTTGTTTATCCGCCAAACTATGCACGTTTCATTACGTTGAGGTGGATAATCAATCCAATCTTGATGATGACCCACTGAGGGGGAAAGTTTAAAACCGTCTCTATTATCTAGATGTACTATGTGCTGTAGTTGATGCATGTCAGATATAGGAAGCCTCTTCCGGAAGTGACAGTGTGATCATGACCTGCAACCACGGAGGCGCAATCTGAGGGATAAGTCTTTGGATTGGCAAGGAGGCGTCGCGGATATCAAAGGAGATGGGCATGGAAGATAAACTATCAGACTCAACGAGGCACGTATCCAGAGGTGGGAGTGCCTGTGAGGGCAAATGACTGCAGCGGAGAAACCTACACGCACTTGAACTACATATGTAGTACTTAGAGATTGACTATGAGGTCAAGTGGCAAGTACGAGTACTCGAGTAAGTTCACTTAGAGAGTACATATATATGTACTCTAAGTCTCTAATAGGTAGTCGTACTCGGTAAGTTACTACATGAGTGTCTCCAGTACACCTGGTTTTGTGCTAAGCAAGCTTTCTGTATTATAGGTACAGTACTCCGCACTACGTACCACATTGACTTATCACTCGTACCCTAATTTATCACTTATCATGTTTTTATAAATAATAATCACTTTACTAGGCAACCAAGTAAAGACCAAGCAAAAGTTCCCATAGGGCTGGCTGGGCTGGGCGCTGCCGACCATGCATCGGTCCGCTCTCCGGCGATAGTCTGGTACGTACTGTACTGTACATACCTACGGAGTAGTCGTAGTAAGTATGTAAGGCGGTAAGAGCCAAAGGTCCTCCGTCACTTCTCCGTTCTCCGTTCTCCGTCCTTTCCGTCCGTGGGTACTCAATACATCATGCAACAGCTGCGTCGCTTGACTTGGTCTGTCTTTCATCGAATGTAACCCAGATGGCCATTACACCTTCTGATACGTTTCTTGAAGCAAGCGTCCTGATGTCGACTTTCAAATCGGTCGGACATTTAAATATGTACTGTACGAGTAACACTATTGGCTTCTCTCTCTTGCAGCCCTTTTCCCACCTTTCCCGCCCGCTCCCTCGGGCCGATGACGGAAAAAGCCAGTGGCAACGCTGCAACAGCCGGTAAGCTTTACGAGAGAACAAGAAGAAAAAATTCTGTCTCAAGCTGGCGATTATCTTTTCTAGGGCCCACTACAGTGGAGCGGCATAGTTGCCGAGATAGGGTTTCCATTCGTTGCCTGGGGACAGCCAGCGGTGCTCTATAGGACCATCAACCATGGATGGAGAAGCTGGAGGATCCTCTAGTGCGGTAAAGTGGCACCTCTTTTCCACGCGCCTCTTTCCCTCGTGCCTCTTCCAGTCCCAGTCGACTACCCCTGCATTCTGCGCCCAAGTTCTAGACAGACGCAAAAAAGCTTCCCCGGGTGTTGGTGGTGGCCAAGGACTGTCCAAGACCTCCAAGATGGATTTTCTCGGGGTAAGCCCAGGTCGAATGGTCGACGCAACGAATTGAGTACGTATCTGTGGTCGTTTCTATTAGTGATACGTGCCTGTCATTGCCTCCTCTCATCGTGCAGAGTGCAGGTGGTGGATAGAGGCGGGAGACTCAACTCTTTTGCCCCCGGGGTTGCATCCGCTGCTGGACAACCCTAACCTATTCCTTTTACATAACATCTTCTGGTTCCGCGAAACACAATTCGATTATGTTCGCTATCTCGGCCAAAGTCGTCAATACGTACCGTACCTGGTCTCTGGCCGATTGGGGCCCTGAGGGGTTGTTTTGATTTCATCTTAGCGTCTGTGGATTTTCTTCGGTGTGGTCCGACAACTGAGGAGCCACCGTTAAAATCTGCTGGATCGACCCAGCCTTGAAGTGACTCAATCAAATCAAACCTGTCTTCCCCCCGGTGGAGTCTGTTTCGGTGGCCGCCAGTTCATTTTTCTCCTCTTCTTCCTGCCAACTCCGAACCTAGTCTCATTTTTGCCTTTCGCGTGGTCTTCTCTACTCATCTGACCGACTGACAACCTCGCCGGCCTGCCCACCACCAAGCAAGGCACGAGCAAATTTCCACTACCGGACCGTCGAGGGGTCGAACATGGCCTTCGGGAACGAGCTCGACATCACGTCCAAGTCCGCCGAAGGGGGAAAGGGAAAAATGATGCCTGGCGAGGAAACGGTCCAAGTTCACACAACGAACCCTTCGCCGGACCTGAATGACTTCGATTGCGAGAAGCATGGCGCCAACAGCGAGTCCAACCCGTTGCCCCAGCTCAAGCGGAAGCTGAGAAGTCGGCATTTGCAGATGATCGCTATCGGTTAGTGAACTTTGTTGGTTCTTTCCCCGAACCTTGGAATTATCTTGCCTCTTTTCTCCCTGCGCAGCATACATGCCACCCACGAGAAGTGCTTAAGCATAGACTAATCCCAACTCTAGGAGGCACCATCGGCACAGGTCTCTTCATCGGTAGTGGTACTGCTGTTGCCAATGGCGGGCCCGTGGGCGCCTTAATCGCTTATGCCTTCGTCGGAACCATCGTCTATTCGGTCATGACGTCTCTAGGAGAAATCGCAACCTACATTCCCATTCCGGGCGCCTTTACAGCTTATGCTGCTCGCTTGGTTGACCCCAGTCTCGGCTTCGCTATGGGTTGGATATATTGGTTTTCGTGGGCCTCGACATACGCGCTTGAACTCACAGCCACAGGGCTTATAATTCAATTTTGGGACGATAGCATCAATATCGCCATCTTCATCGCCATCTTCTGGGTCGTTATCACGCTTCTCAATTGTCTGCCTGTCAGCTTCTACGGCGAATTGGAATTCTGGCTTTCGAGTGTCAAAATCATCACAGTCATCGGCTTCATGATCTTTGCGATCTGCATCGATGCTGGCGCTGGAAAGGAGGGCTATCTAGGCTTCCATTACTGGGTGCATCCCGGGCCGTTTTCCCCCTATAGTGGTGTTTCACCCGATTCAACCGCTAAGTTTGTTGGCTTTTGGTCCGTACTCATCCAGGCCGGGTTTGCCTACCAGGGAACGGAATTGGTAGGTATTGCAGCTGCGGAAACCGAAAATCCCCGCGTAACGGTCCCCGCAGCCATCCGCAAAACTTTCTATCGGATCCTATTTTTCTTCGTTCTCACTATTTTCTTTATCGGTATTCTCGTGCCATATACGAACGACGATCTTCTCACGGATGGGAATGATGCCAACTCTTCGCCATTCGTTATTGCCGCCAAGCTTGCGGGCGTTCGTGTGCTGCCACATATCATCAACGCAGTCTTGCTGACCGTGGTTCTTTCGGCTGCCAATTCGAATGTTTACAGTGGTAGCCGTATCCTGATCGGCTTGGCGCAAGAAGGATTTGCTCCTCGTTGGTTCAAGAAGACCTCGAAAAAAGGTGTACCTTTCTTCAGCGTGGTGTTCACCTCTGCTTTCGGTCTGCTTGGATTCATGAACGTTTCCAATTCTGGCAGTACTGTTTTCAATTGGTTGGTCAACATCGCTGGTGTGGCCGGCTTCATTACCTGGGCGTCGCTCAACGGCTGTCATCTGGCTTTCATGCGTGCCCTGAAGGCTCGTAACATCTCTCGCGATTGCCTTCCGTACAAGGCCTTGTGGCAGCCGTACTATTCCTGGTATGGTCTGTTCTTCAATGTTCTTATTATCATCACTCAGGGCTTTACCGCGTGGATTCCCTCCTTCGATGTCACGAGCTTCTTCACCGCTTATATCAGTTTGATTCTTTTCGCGGTGCTCTACATCGGCCACAAAATCGTTTACCGAACGTCTTTCGTCCACCCGCTCGAGGCTGATATTGACACGGGCCGCTTGGAATTGGAGAATGAGACGTGGGAGACATCTGTACCGACATCTAGCAAATGGTACAAGAAGGCTTTCCATGCGGTCCTTGGATAATCCCGGGCCCGGACTAGCTCATTGACTAGGAGTTTTTGTTTTGAGCACAGGCGCCCTCTTGATTGCGTTCTCGTCGGTCGTGGAAGAATTCCTAAGACTGATCTCTTTTCTTCTTTGCCTGATTAATTGAGCCCGGCACATACATACTGGAAAGTTCATGCACATATAAAATCATCTGGGGTTCCGATTGCATTGGGGTGAAAGGCGGGTTTCTTCGCTCTATGATGGACGATGGTTTGAAAAAGCCATAGAGCCCAAGTGCTTGCCCTCGGGGCTTGCTGCAAAGCCTATTTGTACAACATATATATTCTATCTGGAGGGGATGTCAGCATTGGCATGGCGTTTGGTGCGAGACTTTGCTCATTAATCTATTACTTTCCTAATGTATCATATTTATGGCTTCCGCCTACGCTGTGTTGTCTCTTGGGAATGAAGTCAAGTTCACTTAGGAATAGTGTTCTCTCCTGTGGGTATCTCCGGATCGACTACCAAGGTACGAAGTAGTAAGTACCAATAGCCTGCATATGTGCGTGCATTTGAATTTCCCCGCGGCGGGTTAAGATCTGCGCCCGTGATGCATATACATCATCGATCTTCGTTAATTCACATGAAGGTCCACGTGCTCGAGAATGGACACAAGAGCAGGCTTCGTACCCGAAGTAAGTTCCACCTGACATCTGTTACTTTGCCTATTGGGCGGTGTGGTGGCATTGACCAGAAAGCATGTGAGGGCGAATGACTCCAACGCTTCAACATCTCATCGGACGGCGACTTGCACAACCTGCTAGTCGACGGAGTCCGGAGTTTATACCTAGTCCTTTGGAAAGTGAGACATATTATACTCAGTACGTGTATGTAGCAGCAGCCAGACAATCAACCTGTTTCTTATCCTGCTCTTCTCCTATCTCTTTTCTCATAACTTGTGAGCATGCGCAATGGCAGACAGAAGCGGAAGAAGCATCATAGGAACTCTTATTGCAGCAGAATCCCGAGTCAAATCAACTTGAGCACGAAAAAGAGTCTTATAGTATGGTTATGAACCAGTTCACCGTCGACGGATGCAAAAGCCAGTCGAGATGGAAATGGAAATGGCCGGCGCAATGGATGGCCGAAAAGAGTAAGTGCCGAGGCAGTCACTCCCAGCACCTGCTCTGCAATTTGACATCGCGTGGGGGAAGAAGCCGGGCCGACCAGTTAGAACTCGTGCTTTCGGTCTGAATTCCGGAGAAACCGCCAACCTTGAACTGAGTGGAGGATCTCTCCTGGGGCAAATGAAAGTGAATGATTGAGGGAGGCATTCCTTCAATCCCTCTTCCTCCTCCGCTCTCTTTATCTCTCTCCGGTTTTTCTCTTCCCACTCCTACCACCTTATCTATCCACTCGCCCGGTTGTCCTTCAGTCTGTTTCTCAGCCTCTCGGTCACTTCCATTCCCCCGCTTCGTTCTGTCATCTACTTCCTTGACGAGCATTCTCCCTCCCCTGAGTCACCTTGACCCACACGTCGGGATCTTTTTAACGCAAAGTACCCGGCTTCTTTACTGTTAGGTTGAGGGGCTCTTGAGCTTGAGGTATCTTTCTCCGAGACTCAGGAGACCACCTGTGCAGCTGTTCACTAACTCGATCGCAATCGAGCAGTCACGCTCCTCGTCGCAATGTTCTTCTCCCAGCTACCGACTCACCTCCAGCGCGCTACCGAGCTACAGCAGGAGCCCCCTAAAGGCAAACCTTACGGCGTTGCCCTACCGGGCACCGAAAAACCAGGGCGCTCTCCCGTCTACCGGACCTGGAACTCAGCCAAAGAACTAGTAAAAACACTAGATCCTAACGTATGCTCGTTCGCGGACCCTATGAGATGAGAACCACATTGGAATTGTTGTTGACTGGCTTCGGTTTTCTTAGGTCGCTACTGCACACGACATATTTGAGTCGACCGCCAGTAGAGTGCCCAAGAGCGACTGCTTGGGATGGCGCCCATATGATCCGATAGCACAGGCCTACGGCCCATACCAGTGGATGGATTATGAGACGGTTCAGAGGCGACGTACTGCTTTTGGTGCTGGTCTAGTCGAACTACACCAGAAACATGGCTGCGATCGCACTGGCCAGTATGGAATTGGCTTATGGTCCCAGAACCGCCCAGAGTGGCAACTGACTGGTATGGGGCACACCGTCAAATATGGGTTGAGCATAATTGCTAATGCTCTTTTCTATAGACCTTGCCTGTATGTCTCAAAGTCTGTACTCGGTCTCCATCTACGATGTTCTCGCGGCAGACGCTACGGAGTACATCATCAACCACGCCGAGTTGCACTGTGTTGTGACTTCTTTGCCTCATATTCCCACGCTGCTGAAATTAAAGCCATTGTTGCCCGGCCTGAAAATCATTGTCAGCATGGATCCTTTGGAGGCCGGGGAGCCCGCCGGCCTTTCTAAGCGCGCGCTCCTCGAATCGATTGCGGCTGGGCTGGAGGTATCTATTTACACCATCGAGGAGGTGGAAGAGCTTGGGACGTTGACGAAACGTACCTGCAATCCCCCAGGCCCATCTGACATAGTTACCATAAATTATACGTCCGGCACCACAGGGAATCCCAAAGGGGTGGTCCTGACCCACGAGAATACTGTCGCGGCAACTTCAAGCGGCCTCGTAGTAACTACGCAGGCACCTGGTGATACTCTGGCATCCTATCTTCCACTAGCACATATCTATGCGCGACTATCGGAGCATGCAGCATTCTGGGCGGGGGCTCGAATTGGCTACTTCCATGGCAATATGCTGGAACTCGTCGATGACCTGAAAGTCCTCAAGCCTACTGGATTCATGTCGGTCCCAAGACTGTTCAGTCGCTTCGGAAATGTCATTCGCTCGGCTACTGTGGACCAGCCCGGTTTCAAGGGAGCTTTGTCGAGACATGTTGTTGCGGCGAAGACAGCAAACTTAGAGAATCCCGATGCTAGCAAAGCCACAATAAAGCATGCGGTGTATGATCGCATCTGGTCGAAAAAGGTTTCCGCGGCGCTTGGTCTGGAGCGCACTAGAGTGATGGTCTCTGGCTCTGCGCCTCTGGACCCGACCCTCCACCAGTTTTTGAGAGTGGTTACTGGTACCGATATAATTCAAGGTTACGGGTTGACCGAAACATACGCCATTGCATGCGCTCAATCTCCGCGAGATCTGACTGCTGGAAATTGTGGGCGACTTGCTCCATGCAACGAGGCCTGCTTGGTCTCTCTGCCGGATATGGAATACTCAGTCGATGACAAGCCTTTCCCACGGGGTGAACTGCTCTTACGTGGAGGGAACATCTTCCGTGAGTATTATAAGAATCCAGAAGAAACGGCCAATGCTATGACTGAAGACGGATGGTTCCGGACCGGCGACGTTTGCACCATCGATGATATGGGCCGAATCATAATCATTGATCGTCGCAAGAATGTCTTGAAGCTGGCGCAAGGAGAATATATTTCCCCTGAGCGTTTAGAGGGCGTTTACCTGTCTGAGCTGGGTTACTTGGCACAGGGCTATGTCCATGGTGATAGTGTACAGACTTTCTTGGTGGGTATCTTTGGCGTGCAGCCTGAATCATATGCCCCGTGGGCCAGCAAAGTGCTCCGCCGAAGCATCGAGGTCACGGACATTGGCGGCATCAAATCGACGTTGGATGAACCTCAGATACGTCGCGCGGTGCTGCGGGATCTTGATCGCGTTGCAAAGAAACACAAACTTGCCGGCTACGAAAAAATCAAGAACTGCGCGCTGATGCTGGACCCTTTTACAGTCGAGAACAATCTATTGACTCCGACGTGAGTGGAACTCCCTTCCGACTTCCTCCTGCGCAAGTCTGACCAGATATCTAAACCCATTAGTTTGAAGCTGAAGCGTCCCCCGGCTGTGAAGAAGTATCGCCAACTCCTGGACGACCTATATACGAGGGCGTTGGCTGAGGAAGCCGCGCCGAAAGCCAAGCTCTAGGAGACACTGGCCTCGATAATATGTTTATGTGCTAAAATCCAGGAGAGCATGCTAGCCAACTCAACTGCTGGAGCCGCCTTGTATATAATTTCCCTGTAGTTTTTCTCTTTTTCGTGTAATTTAGCACTTAAGTGATTTTGGGATCCAAGGCTTAGCCTTTGAGCATGGTCAAAGGGTTGTTCAACCTAGGGGTGGATAAAGTATTGTACAGTACTGTACTGCAGTTACTGCATACATAGATAAGGCAGTCATGATTCTTAACACCGGAGATTTGCAGGCTGCGAACAAGAAAACATCGATTGTCTAGGAGACTGAACTTGGGTTGGGCCATGCTTAGAAAATGAAATAGATAGCCATCACTAGTATAGTGAAGAGTGACAGCACATCTAAATTGGTACTCGGTGGTAGGCCCGAATGATTGCTTGGCGCTGGAGTTTCTTGATACGTAAGTTACTGTACGATAGTCATCCATCATCTGCAACTCCCCGGTTTGACCCCAACTCTTTCTTTGATCAATCCAACCAGTCCCTTCGAACTATCAACCAGCGACTGCTGCCTACCATGCGCTCGTCCAGCAGCCCCCTTGTGGGACTCTTTCTTCTCCTGCTGTCTACACCAATGCTGGTATATTCAGCCCTCACGATCGCCATTCCCTCATCCAATCTGCTCCCCAATCCCCACGCTCTCCCCGCTGGAACCCATGCGACGTTGACCACGCTTCCCTCGTCGCCCTCGTCGCCTTCGCAACTGACTGCATCCCTCACTCGCTCTGCGACATTCGTCTTCGCCAATATCCCTGCCCAATCGAAGCCTCGATCCTACATTCTCGACATCCGCTCGCCGGATGTCATCTTCGCCCCGTACCGCGTGGACATTGCCGCTGATGGAAGCGTTCTCGGCGTCTGGGAGACCTTCCGCGCGAACCCCTGGGATAATAGAGGCCCGGAGAAGTACATCCTCGATGTCACTACTGCCGCTGGGCAAGTTGGAGCTGTCTCTGCTGCAACCACGCCCGATGTGACTGTCGAGGCCCGAGTCCTTGCCCGGAGAAATTTCTACGAGGAACGCCCCCGGTGTATGTTCTATCTGAATAACGACACATTGGCATGGACCATATGGGATCGCTAATCGTTCGTCCTAATCAATTAGTCTCGCCCTTGGCGCTGTTCAAGAATCCTATGATCCTACTAGCTTTGGTCGCTTTGGGATTTACATTTGGCATGCCGAAGTTGATGGAAAACAGTGAGTTGCCTCTCTCTCTCTTTCTTCACCCGCAGCATTTTCTTTCCTTTTGGGACACTCTTATCCTATTTTTGGTTCAACCATGACCCGTTTTGCCCTTGTTAATGCTTCCGTGTACTCTTGCGCTCTAGTGGACCCCGAGATGCGTGCCGAATTCGAGAAACAATCTCGCTCCTCCCCGATTACGGGCGCCACACGCAGCGCCATGGCCGGCGGCGGAGCGCCCGGCAATTTCGACTTGGCAGGATGGATGGCTGGAGCCACTCCCAGGCCCGCGCCCGGTGCTGACGGAGTTGCTGCGTCGGGCAGAGATAGTGGGGGTGCTTCTCGGAGAAGAGGATAGACATGCAGGCCCTGCGGCGTCGGAATGACAACGCAGCGCGAGAAGTTTGGATGCTCGCCAACCTTCATTCCTGTGCTCGTACAGGAGGTAGAAAGCTCGACGTATAACATTAGAGCGAGCTTAATCAAGCGAACCTTGTCAGCTTATAATCCCCCTTTACCTCGCTTTACCTACACCTAACGATGGCATAGGCTAGCCACGCTTCACAACCATCTTGCCTCGCGCCCGGGAAAGAAGCTCATATAGAAGGAAGTATATTTCATCCGAGGATTCAGATCTAGCGTTTGAATTTGATTTAACATAAGTACATGATTCAAGTCCAGCTATTTTGACATTGACGGAAAACATTCCTGAAAAGGAGATATTGATATAGCTTCCAACAAAAAACCACGGAAGTTGCCTAGACGAGCAGACAGTTTGGGTTAACTCACTCTTGAGCTAGGAATGTTGGATCGGATTCGTTGGTTGCCCACATGGCAGATTGGATTTATTGTATGCTCTGGTCTGAAGTACAGTAGATTCCTACCCAAGATATACCCGAGGTGAGTTTGCAGGCGAGCTGTGGATAATACATCATGTCAACAACAGTTACGTGCGGGCCAGTGGCGGGAGCAGCGGCCGTTGAGCTGGACCACACAATTCTAAGAGACACGAGCGACAAACCGTATACATCATCATATACATCATCATGACACATAAGCTATTCATAAGGGCACCTCGCGCAGCCAGGGTTCGCACATAAAACATCAAAACAGAGATGGGCTGAACATAAAGGGAGACGCTTTAGAAATCACCGCCGAAGTCATCACCACCGTCAAAGTCACCCCCATAATCATCCCCATAATCACCTGGGGGAGGACCGTAATCGTGCGACATGTCTTCCAAAGCATCAGCGAGCAGCATGCCACCAAGAAGCCCACCTCCAACACCTAAAGCTGCAGCCCCCGCGGTGCCCATCCCAGGCCGTCGCTGTTGCGGCTGTTGTTGGGTTGGGTAAAAGCCACCCTGTGGTGGATATGATGGGTAACCATACCCTGTCTGTTGCGGAGCATAACCAGCGCCACCACCGTAGTAGTACCCGCCTTGAGGGTAGCCATATGACTGTTGCGGTACGGGTTGCTGCGGCCGAGGGAATGACGCGCCGCTATTACCGGCGACTTTTCCTTTTAACTTGCTGAAGAACCCTTTGCTACGCTGCTGAGCCGGTCCAGGAGAAGGGTTCTGCGATTGTGGTTCCGAGGACGGATATCCAGCGGTTTGTCTCCGAGAACCATCGGTGTAGTAGTCAGATGCAGCACCGCCCGAGTTCGCCGGGCTCCTGCGACGAGCTCGAGCATTCTCCTCCACCTGTAGCTGAGTAGCAAGCCGAGCATCGTCATCTAGATTATGGTGCCCGGATTCTGGTGAAATGTATGTGTTCCTCGAATCAAGAGGTTTCTTGTCACGTGAAGAGGAGTCAGCAGGACCCGACGCATCGTAAGACGGTGGCGGCTCGCTCGGTGGTCCATGTATTTCTGGTTCTGCTTTATGCGGTCCTTCGGGACGTTCCCATTGTGATCGACCAGTTCGTAGGTTTACGAAGAACCTGAGGTCGTTATCAGCCTTGCTCGATCCATCTTGCATTCGATGACTGGGTGATATGCATACCACTGATTATAGCGGTCATCATACTGAGCCTTCCATCCTTCAGGGACAGAAGGGGTCGGAGGGCCGGGCGGCGGGGCGAACGACATGAATAATATAGATGGTAACTTAAGCTTAGTACTTACTTATGGTTTCAACAAGACAGTAGTCAGTTATCAGAAAGAAAACAGAAAAAAAAGAACCAATCTCATCTGAAATCAAACCAGACGGGGAAGTGATTCCGGCTTAAGGTTGAACAGAGGACATAGGTGTCGTAGATGCAGACTAGAGGGTGCATTATATACAGCGAGCAGTGGTAGTTTTCGATGGTCATCGCCCTGTGGCGCTGCTCAGCCACGTGATGTCATTGTGGATAGATGGAGATTGGTATCACATGGGAAGAAAGTGTCTAGTAATCACTAATCATGTGGTTAACTGTGTACATACTGTCTTTGTATACTACTCTGTGAATAAGCAAAGTTCGGCCAGACCATTGACTGACTAGTCAAATCAGTCAGGTTTAGATCCACCAATGACCAAGAGCTCATGCCACTTTACCATCTGATGCATAATTGAAACTTGCCCCATCAAAGACAATGTCCAAATCTATACCAAGAATCCCTTGCTGCATAGTGAGACAGGATTGTAAGGAATATCTAAGGAGGAAAAGCTTCCCTAAGTTCGCTGTTGGCTGTCGTGACTGTCAGAATCCCTCCCACCCTTACCCAAAACAATACTGCTCGTAGTGATACAGCCATCCTCTACTTCGAAATCCCACGGCCCCTCTTCCGAATGGAAACCATAGCCTCATACAAAACATCCTTAAAGCCAAACAAGAATGCCGCAGTAATTGCACTTTGGGTCACTTTTGGTCCAATTCCTGTTTCAATAATGTAAGCTGTCTTTCACCAAGCACTTCGTCAATTCGGGTTCACTTGCCTTTGTATAGGCCAGCATAACCTTCTTCCTGAATTATTTTCTTCAAGCTCCCATTCAAACTCTCCCGGGGCCCGTCTTTACTTGCAACATGCATGCGGCTCTTGACTGTGATGTAGGGATATGTGATCGAAGTAGCGAGTATTTTACCAAGGGCGCCCAAGTAGAACGCATCCTTGGGTGTCATCCGTCTGCGACGCTCGACGATGTTTTTCAATTGCTCAAAGATCGTATATTGCAAGATAGGGTTGACCACCAATACGAGAGCTGGTAGGACACCGGCGAAGAGGGCCTTTGGGCCCTCTCGGCGCAGCAAGTCCATCAGTGTAGCAATTGTCGATGCTCGCTCCTTTCCAGGAAAAGCACCGGGCAATGACTCCTGATCCGAATCAGACTTGCGGGCTGTCATTCTGGTATTTACCACCCAAATCGGATTGGTGATCATGACTGTGGCGATGCCTGCAATAGCACCGGCAATCATGGACTCAACGGTTGTGAGCTTTCTAGATGCCCTTCCTGCTTTTGCAGCTGCCTTTTCGAAGGCGGAGCGTGTCCATTCATACCAATAGTAGTAAACGAAATTGGTAACACTAATACCAAAAAGTGCCGACTCAAGTCCCGAATATAGTCCGGCAAACCCCTCCCTCCGGACGATGCGACGAACCGCGTCATAGATTGTCGAATGCGCCCGCTTGGATTCAACCTGGGCCCTTGTTGAGAGAGTGATGAGCGGGTAACTTTAAGGTTAAACCAAGCGTTAATGAAGACCCAGTCGAGCAGGAAGCGTTACTCACGTCAACGCCATCGAGAGAATGCCGCCTCCCGCACCGGCCAAGGCATGCGCTATGTTATCGCTCTGTTGCATGGCAGCGGATACTGCCAACCCCTTCTTCTCCTCATGGATACTTGCTTGAGACATCGACCACGGACTCTTCACGCTGCGTCCAAAAATGATGCAAAATTAATATGATAAAAGGGAACTTGCTTGGACTGAAAGTAATCCATGCGTTGCAATACTCACAAATATGATTGAGCGAGTTTGGAGGAGGGGCTTTCTATTGTCCCAACTGAGAGAGTCAGGTCAAGGAAGGGCGCGCGTTGCAGGAAGGAGCGAAGCAAAAAGTCAAGACACAAACAATAAAAAGCTGCAGGATGTTGGTTATTAGAGACCTTATCAAGGCAAGGTTAAAAGGGGGGACCAGGTGAAAGGATCGAGTTTTGGTGCACCGAGATATGTAGAAGGGCGAGAGAATGACTCGGCTCAGGAGATAAAAGCAACGATGCTCATGACGTTTGCCGAAATTTGGGCCTCGGCTGATGTCCCTCTCCCGCAAAATTCGGGGATCAGTCGCGTGTTTACCAAAGGTACTGTGCCCAGTAGGATATTGACCAGATTCTAGCGGCAAATGCTGACATGTACAGGACTGGAGCTGGTGCGATGAAAGGGTAAGTAGCTCACATCGGCACGCCTACCCCAGATGTACATGTATGTACTGTATACCGCATGGTTAGTAGCCAGATAGAGTGACATATTGGAGTCACGCTTGCTTACGTTGTTATCGTTATCGTGGATGAGGTACGTTACAAATCTGGAGCGTACTGTACGGTACATACATCGCAGGAGCCAGTAAGCCCAGAAAAGAAATTTCAGCCAAGTACTTATGAATTTACTTGCATTCGACGGTAGGTAACTTGGACAAAAGCTCAAATGGCTAACCAGTCAGGTGCAAAAACATGACTAGTTTGCCGACACCTTACGACGTAGCAATTCAATGCGGAGAAGCCAATTTCGCATGTGACATTCATTGCCTTCCTGCAGTAACCAATCAATCACTTAATGGGCTGCCGACCCCCAGCCGGAGGCCACCCCACCCCACCTCCCCCCTTCCTTGCAGAGGTGGGTAAGGACTGTACTAGGTAGGTGCCTGTACGGAGTACTCAACTGTACATTAGTTGTCGCCCCTAAAAACCATCTATCAGCCTGGGATGGTAGTTAGCCACTTATTAATCTATTAACTGAGTAGAAAAGTCTAACTATACGGAAGGCAAAATAGTAGAGAAGGGATCAGGAGGAAGGGTGGGACCCGCAGTGATAAGAGCCCACTGGTTCGACGCTTTTGCTTAAAGATTCATTGTCTTCTGAATTAACTAAATATTCGACCCCGAGCGAGTAAACAAGGCAAACAATCCAACTTACTGGAAGAAAGATCAATCGAATGGAGACTTGTGGGAGAGACACTAGTAAGGAAGAGATAGAAACTCGAAAGGATTATGGGTGAGAACCGGCGTAGTGAAAGCAAGAAACAATGAACAAAGGAGGCGAGGTGGGGGCTGGGCAGGGGAGACTGAAGAAAACTCAGCAAAAAGCAGGCGGGGATGAAAGTAGGTGCATCTGTGGTGTGACAGTGTATAAAGACGAAACGCAAGCCCTCTAAAGCATGAAAAATGAAACTATTCCTATGGTCATTCCCAGCATGAAGGATCTGCATCCACCCTAGCATTGGGAAGACAGCCAGTGATGAGGCGCAGCCGGTACATCTTCCCCCTAGCTCATCTTCTTGGATCCCATAACCCCCCTTGTGCCGTTACACGTTGGAAGGACAGCACCTGGAATTACAAGCACAGACGCCTAACAGCAGCCGCCAGAAGAGCCAGACTGAACTCCCTGGCCCTGGCCAACTTGCACAGTGGGCTTGTTGTTGACGGTGGCAGTTCCCATACGTTCCTTGATCTGTCTAGCCATTGTCAAGAAAGCTTGCTCGACATTCGAGGCATTCTTGGCCGAGGTCTCCAGGAACGGTATTCCGAGGCTGTCCGCAAATTCCTGTAGCATTTACATACTCCGTCAGTCGCCGACCGGAAAGCTCTAGAAACTGGCGACTGTAAATACATACCTTGGCCACTGTGTACTCCACTACCTTCTTGTCTTCCATATCGCTCTTGTTGCCCACAAGCAATTTATTGACACCCTCGGTGGCATAACGGTCAATTTCTTGGAGCCACTGCTTAACGTTGTTGAATGAGTCCATATCAGTCACGTCGTAGACAACGCAGATGCCATGGGCACCACGGTAATACGACGACGTGATAGTCCTGAAACGCTCCTGGCCCGCAGTATCCCACTGAAATGCATTAGTGATCCCTGGTCATCATGTCGCATTACCGGCTTCCTTACAATCTGGAGTTTCACCGTCTTCCCGTCGAGTTCAATAGTGCGAATTTTCTAAGCGTACTATTAGCAGGCCGGTACACGGAAAAGGCGGAGCTTGAGTTGGGAAAGACACCTACAAAATCGACACCGATGGTGGAGATGTAGCTTTCCGTGTAGGTATCATCGGCAAATCGAAGAAGCAAGCAGGACTTTCCAACACCAGAATCTCCAATAAGGAGAAGCTTGAAGAGGTAATCGTATCTGCTCAAAGCGTCAGCCTAGCTGAGAATGAGACACCGGGCCGCCCATCTTCGTTCTCGCAGTTGGAAAGGGAGTATGGAGGCGGGGAGAGATCGGGGCAACTCTAAACGAACACACAAATTAGCAACGTGCCGGCGGGTCAGTAGAGACAATCCGAGGGACTGCATGTTAGATGGAATATGATGCAAGAGTTTGTGGTGATTAATACAACAGCACGCAACCCCGATGCATCGCTCGGGGGCGGATCCAGGCACTTACGACTCAGGGTTCATGGTGGAAATGGTGTGGAGGTATGTGTCGAGATTTGCAGGTGCTTAGAACAAAGAAAAAGGATATCGAGGACTGATTCAAAGCTATCTGGACACGTTTGAATGAGAAGGTGCAGGTAGGAGTGGCAGCAAGCTGTGATTGTAAATGATGCTCGGAGTGTCTGTCTATTAAGCTGAGGGTGACCAGGCGGTCTCTTGGAACTGGCGGTTGTTGCGTTGCTGACGACTGCAGGAGAGCAGGGGAGCCCAACGTGCAGGTTCCAGCCGTGGGCTGCTGGTGACCGTTTCACACTCCAGACCCACCCACCTACCTCAAAGCCCATGGACCAATCTGGATTAGTGTCCTGGTACAGAAAGTCTTACTAGTTAGTCCAACAATTGGGACAATAACTCACTGTTACTTGTAGTTAGGTAGTTAAATATAAGTAAGCGTGGTAGTTTCGGTGCGTTGGGAATAGTCACATTGTTCATTGGCATGTTCCAGTAATATCTTCTGCAGAATGTGTCATGGGTACAACATGGTCCACTGTCCATCAGAACCACCACAAGAGCTAGTCATGCAGATGTACGGCGAGGATAACTGTCGGTCAATTTGAGATCTGCTCGTTATTCGTTGTTCCTCACAAATAATCATCTCCTTTTAAAACCATTAACACTACTCTATCTTGACAGACATCCAACGAGCCAGTGAAGAAGGTGGGAAAGCACTTCTACACATTGCTTTATTCAATCTCGGCTGTTTCGCCTGCTATTGCTCAGGTGATTCTCCCAGCCACAGTGGGGCTGGCTCTCACTGAATAACTATGTCATGCGAACCACCTCCTCAAAAGAGCAGCAATTGCTGTTTCTAACTAATCACATATACCCATGAGCCTGAAGCCACTCCAACACCAGACCCTCATCTCTGTCTTTGTAGTGCACATTTGTGCGGATGCTATCAGCAACAATGACCAGAGCACGGTCGTAGGCACTGGTATCCTTGTCCTGAAAGAAAGCAGAGATGTCGGTTTCAATGGTATGATCGGCGAACTTACAAAGTCCCATGCGCACAAAGCGCTCGAAAACAACATTGTTTGTCGATAAATGAGATTCAACCATGTCCCAGTGCGTTTTCATGTACTCCCAAAGTAAATGGCGAGTGCTTGAATTCGAAGCAAGTGAAACCGCACCGTTATGTATGTCCTGTATAGCAACCTTGTCTGAGAAGACAAAATCCAGGTAGTCCCTGACCAAATCAGGATTTTTCGTGCGTCCAAGAGCCCCTAGGCAGATCTCTTTGCCATCGACAGAATCGGTTCTCAAATATTCCTCCTTGACGGAAGCATACTCTTGATTTCCACCCTCAGAAACTATAACACCAAAAATGACAGAGCGCAGGTTGGTATGCACAGCGTTTTTGTCTTTAGCCGTGTTCCAGAGCTGGAAGCGTCGTGTTGCCTCGGAAATCATACTAACGTTGAATTTTAGTGAAGGTCTCAGTAAGCAGCATCAGGATGTGAAGACACTTACTCTTTATGCCCAGCATGGCATGCCATTCCAATCAAAAGTTTCCGGAGCTGTACAGTAAGATAATCATCTTCGGGCTCAAACTCCCAGCCGATTTCTTCAGCGGCTTGTGAGACTAATTCGAGGGTGAATCTCTTCAGCCCTGACGAAACCGAGTTGTTCTGTGCAAACACCGAGCGTAGGTTTCCGATGGAAGTTGAGATTTGAGACCAGATCCTAGAATATCAACATTGTTAGACTGAGATTACAAATAAGACGCACCAATGGTGTTCATGGGACGCTGACAGGTAGTTCTTTTCTTCTTTAAAACCACTCAATAAAGATAACAAGGCAGTCGTTGTGCCATTACCAGAAACAGCAAGGGCAGCAGCATCGCCGATCAGGCCAATCTTATCCTCAGTACTTAGTAGATTCAAAGTCTGTCCGAGTTTAGCCAAACGATCAGCAGGATAATTGGTACGGTAGAAGCCAGAAAGGTTCTTGTTTATCTTGTAGAAAGATTCCTGCCCCACACCGGGGACAGAATCTGATTTAGATACCAGAGCACCCTTATTTGTGTCAGACGCCTCACGGGCCGACTGAATACCTAGCGGAATCCACCATGTTGTTTCGTCCTCCTCTGGTTTGGCATCACCTGTCGAGAGAAAGCGGTTTTGCCGGATGTTGATTCGACCCGGCTCCTCGGTGATAGTGATAACAGGGAATCCGATCTTGCGAATCCAAGGATCCTACACCACCTATTAGTTCAAGAGACCTCAATTGAACTCAAAAACATTACCATGAAGCTAGTTACATCCTGGTTGGATGCCTTGCTTAGAGCCGACCAAAGATCATTTGTGGTAGCATTGCCTGTACAGTATCAAAATCAGCAACCCCATATTCGCAAGCTTGTTGCATTTGCCAACTTGCCGTAAGCGTGTGCCTTGAGATACGCAGCTACACCGCGTAGAAAGGTCTGTCGGCCGAGGTGATCACTCAGCATGCGAATGACCGAGCTTCCCTTCAGATAGCTGATGTGATCGAAGATCTGATCCACCTCGAGAGCGTTTCTGACAGGTACCTCAATCGGATGTGATGCCCGCAAAGAGTCAAGCTGGAAAGCTTGTTGGACACCCTCAGCCTGTGTGCCGGTCAACATAGAACCAACATGTGGAGTTACCTCGGGAATTGCGCACAACAAATTGAGACCAGATATTCCATTCTGGATGTAGAATCTAGGTTAGTTCTATTCAACAATGACCACACGATGGCCAATACTTACCAGGATAGAAGTGGTCAACAGCAAGCCAACCGACCCAAGTTGCAAACCCTTCGTTAAGCCATAGTTCGTTCCACCAATCCATCGTAACGAGGTTGCCAAACCATTGATGAGCCAATTCTGGGAGCATTACAGGTTACATATGAGGTGGTATTGCCTTGAAAAAAGAAAGACTTACCGTGCGCGACCACATAAGCAATGCGGTTCTTATACCTGGTATCGGACTTGCCCTCTTCAAAAAGCACAGCAGTTGTTCGATACGTTACGAGTCCCCAGTTTTCCATAGCACCCATCGCCTATACAGCATTAGTAGGCTTGTTTGATGTCTTAAAAGCGTGAAGGAAGGTTGTTCACAAATTCATGGACAGCGAGAAGATCCGCCTTGGGCAAGGGATATTCTATCTCGAATATCTCGGAGAAGTAGTCAACGGTGCGATGAGCACATTCTAAAGCGAATCGAGCTTGTTCTTTCAGACCTCTGGTTGTATAGACACGGACAGGTATACTCTTTCCTTGATATTTGCGTTCTGTCATCGCCTCCACGTATTCGAAATCGCCAATTGCCCATGCCAGAAGCTGGATTTAATGTTAGAGGGAATCCTGGCCGAATCACTGGAAAGACTCACATATGTGCTCATGACGGGAGTTCTCTCAAAAGAGACAACTTTGAGTCCCGGCTTACGTCCAGCCCTCTCATCTTTAATAGGCATGTTGCTCAGAGCAGTTTGACAAGTGGGCACCTCGATCTCAAAATCAAAAGTAGCTTTCAGATTTGGTTCGTCGAAGCATGGGAAAGCCCGACGCGCGTCACAAGACTCGAATTGGGTACTCAACATGTAGTGGAAGTCTCCTTCTTTGGGTGTGTCTCCAGCTGGTTCCACAACAGGGGTGTATTTAGAGCGGTAGAACCCAGCCATCGCGTTGTTCATAGTTCCGGTAAAATTCACCGAGAGAAGAATATTTGAGGGTGCAATTTCCGACGGGAACTTGAAAGTCACCCGCTCTGAGGTTCTATCATAGGTGATCTCGGATGCTTCGGACAATTTGGTCCCTAACGCAGGCTGTCAATATTATGGCAAAGGGAACAATTGTGAGCAGAGCCGGGTGCAGGTGATGACGGACCATCTTCGCCATGTATTTCGACTTTCTGAACCTCGATTTCCTTCGAGTTGAGCACAATCTCCTTCGTAGGGCGGGTGACTCTGGCCTTAACCCTGATGACACCATTATAGCCCCAGGAACCACTGAACTGTAGATCGAACAAAGACACATCGTAATGGACTGGGACAGCTCTGTGCTCGTCGTTAGAAAGGTGTCTTTTGAGAACCGTAGAGTCACGGTTTGCAACTCACACGTCCGGGAGGACATCTCTGTCCTTTGATGCCATTGTGCGGGTGCGGAAATCAGAAGAGCAACACCTTGCGGAGGACGGATGGCCAGCAGGCGTGAGGGTAGGATGCAAATGTGTGCGCGGGGAGAGCGAAAGAGCCGATATATGGCGGGAACGCGAGGAAGCGAAGGAGGGGGGGCAGGGGAGGGGAGGGGAGGGGCAGTAGAGGGAAACTGGTCGGACCGGCTGATAAACCAGAAATCGTCCACGGATTGGAGCTCTGACACCAGTACGTGTACATCTGGCTGGCGACGCTGTGGCGGCTGTGCTTCTGACGGGACACCTTCTTCCCCACATTTATGCTAATGGTATCTGGATCTGGTCAAACGAGCCTAAATTGGGCAAATCTCTGTCTACGGTCATCTTCAGCCCATGCCACCAAGCCTTATTTACTTGTGACGATACAGATATGGGGTGGTACGCATACATACAAGTAATTCAGATAATCCGGAGTGGGGAGGAGATTGCAATGAGGGTAAGAATCCTGAGAGCCTGGAGACAGAATCACTTCATGGTGTTTTACAGAAGGCTCGGGTAAAGACTGAAAGGCAGAGTGGGAGTGGGGAGGGGAGGAAATCGTACGTAAACGAAGCCTAGTAAGTAAGAATGATATGAACCCAAGAGTCAAGCAAATTTTAGTACTCCATAGTTATTCAATGATTATTATTTTGTTCCGTCAGGACACAGACCGGAGCTCCGACGGAGCTTGGACCCTTTTCGGGAGATGAACGTAATTCCTGCTTATTTCATTATCTAATCACGGCCGAAGGATGGGTTAGTAGTAAGTTACTCTTCCTAGTCGAACTACACAATATTCCTACTGCATGCACTATCTAAGAATACCTTACAGAATTGATACTAAAGGTGTCTAACCACAACACACTAGTCCCAAAAACCGCTAAAGCCGATCTTTCAAGCATCTTCACCTACCCTGTTCGTTCGCTTTGATCCCAGATCCGTCCTTCGCAGCCTTCAAAGTTCTAAACATGGCCGATTCCGATGAAGAGTATGCTGGAGAAATCTCCGAGGATGAGGTAGATGGCAGTCATATCTCATCTCGAGGCGGAGCCGCTCAACCGCCGCGTTCAAAAAGGAAGAAAAATCGCGGAGGCGCCGAATGGGAGGTCTCAAGGACTTGGGAGAGTTTGGTCGAAGGCGCAGATGGCACGATCAATTCCACAGTAGAGGGCCTGCTTGAAGCTGGGAAAAGGAAGAGGTTAGCTTTTCTTTTCTCTCACTCTTGATGCATGTCGAAGGCGAAAACAAACGACATTGAATACAGGTGGGTTATGGTGAAGCTGAAAATCTTCACAGACTTCTACGGGACACCACTCCACTACAACGAGGCATTATCCGCCACCTTATCCTGATTCTTGATTTGTCACACTCAATGGCAGAAAAGGATTTACGGCCAACGCGATATCTCCTGTCTCTGCGCTATGCCCAAGAGTTCGTCAGAGAATTCTTTGAACAGAACCCGATCTCTCAGTTGGGTGTGCTTGGCCTGAGGGATGGCCTCGCAGTACGGGTTAGTGATATGAGTGGAAACCCTACTGAACATATCAGTGCAATTCAAGCCCTACGAGAGCATGACCCGAAAGGTCTTCCTAGTTTACAGAACGGGCTTGAAATGGCTCGAGGTGCTCTCTTGTATGTTCGCACCATCCAGAGTATTGGCGCAGCTAATTTGCGCCTACAAACCACACAAACTAATCCATGTTTCACAGTCATACTCCCACTCACGGTACCCGTGAAGTCTTGATCATCTTTGGTTCCTTGCTCTCCTCTGATCCAGGTGATATTCACCATACCATAGCAACTCTGGTTAGCGAAAAAATCCGTGTTGGCATCGTGGGCCTTGCTGCTCAAGTAGCCATCTGCCGCGAGCTTTGCTCTAAGACAAATCATGGCGATGATGAAACGTACGGCGTGGCTCTTAACGAGCAGCACTTTCGTGAATTATTAATGGGCGTCACCACCCCTCCGGCCACGTTTTCTCAAAGGCAGTCCGCAAGTTCCCTCCTGATGATGGGATTTCCATCCCGTTCTGTCGAAGCCCACCCTTCTCTTTGCGCGTGCCATTCGAATGCTTCTTGTGGGGGCTATTCCTGCTCTCGATGCAATAGCAAAGTTTGTGGCCTTCCTGCCGAATGCCCTTCTTGCAGCCTAACACTAATCCTTTCCACGCATCTTGCTCGGTCTTATCATCATCTTTTCCCATTGATGAACTGGGTCGAAGTTCCATGGGCGCGAGCCTCGCGTAGCCTGGCCTGCTTCGCTTGTGGTATAACTTTCCCCCCAGTGCCCCCTAGAGATCAATGGCAGGCCGCAGATGTACAGTCTAGAGGGATGAGCGTAAGCAGTCGCTATGAATGCACCGTGTGCCGTAACAATTTCTGCATTGATTGTGACCTTTTTGCTCACGAAATTGTGCACAATTGCCCTGGTTGTCAAAGCGAGACCACATTGTCAACAACGTCTGGGCTGCTTCAGGTAATTGACAGAATGGATACATCGGCATAACCTGGTCGACATCATTCACAATACTACGGGACCTTCCGGTTCAATGACCTACTTCATACAGGAATTGCACATCTCCGTAAGCCTTACACTGTAGATACTGGTGCAGAAAAAAACCATCAAAGTCAGTTTTGGGGATGTTAGATCCGCGGCTACCATATGGCCACTCTGCACGGAATGCGGTTATTCTTGCAGGTTGGCTCTGGTGTGGTGTCATGGTGATGCAGTAGGCACATCCTTCACTACAATCCGCATGTGACAATCTGAGCGAGCGGATATCCGGTCATGAAAGAGGCCAAGGAGTGAGTCGAAGATGGCACCGATACTTTAGGAGGTAGCAAGCTTGAATATCTGTGTCAAAGAAATCACTTGAATATTGAAACAAGCTACCAAGTGCTGTGGCCTTGATTCGATTATTGGATTTCGTAGTGGTTGCGGAATAGACAGACCTCGGCTAGTCTTGTATTCTACTCCGTACCGCTTGTCACAAAACCCAGATTCACATGCCGCAGTTCCGCTTGTCTTGACGCTTCAATTGACAAGCATCCGATACATCACCTTTGACATTAGCTCATGTCCGATATAGTACGCATTGGCTCCTCAATACGGTCATGAATCCCACGCGTACACCTGCTGTGTGGGAGGCTTCAATCCAGTCTTCAGGCAAAGAGGCAGTTCCTCCGCCTGGAGTCGAGCAGGAGAAGTGGGACACTGAGCTCTTTGAAAGACTCAGTTCCTATCCATTCGAGGACGATCATGAGTTTGCACACGGGCTCTCGATAATTCTCGGGCACCCTGAGATACCAGCGTCAAGGGCGGAGATTGACCGGAACGATGACGTTACGTTACAGGCTAAATGTTTCTACTTCTCGAGGTTAGAACTTTCAACAGAAAATTTAGAAACCATAGCTCTAACCATGACTGTCGTTGCTCTCACGGTTCAGAAAAGAGAAACTCCCGACTCCCGTGAACGTCGGAAATTATCAACTATGGTTACAAGCCAGACCAGTAGCAGCTGAAGCTGCTGGTCCTGTAAACCAGCAGCAACTCAACAATGTGGTATCTGAAGACCATGCAAATGCGCCGTTGAAGCAAGCAGAACCCGCGTATCCCTCCTCATTCGCTCATATAGTCGAACTCATTACGACCGGGCAACCCATACCTGGAATTCAGCAGATCCCAGACACTATACTTGCTGGCCAAGATACTCCAAGTGCCAGGTCGAGGAGACGGAAGCCGTGGGAGCTGGAAAGCGGCGAGCATGTTAGCAGATGAATGCCGACTACGGGCTGGTTTTCAAAACCGTACTCAACCAGCCAAGTTGATTCCTTGCCTTTAGTGGATGACCGATTGGGCCCTCATCAGTATGTGAGATCAGTAGTCCGATATGTCATATTAGTTCATAGGTAACAATAAGAGCTTCTGCAAAGTAGGTAGTAAAGTGGCAATAATTCATGATTTGTCGTAAACCAACCTCTCGCACAAGCAATTGTATTTTGACGGCACCTTCCTTGTCTTCTCCTCACACTTGAAACAATGAATGAAAAAGAACATAGGTAATGTAGCATCGACATCATCCCATCTCGCTAATTCTCCTGGTCGCTTCTCTTCTTCACCTCTTCGCCTTGCTCCAGGTAGATATAGGAAAGAGCTGTCCTGGATCATGAGCCACAAAGAACCAGCATGGTGCTATAGGAGCGCATATGAAAGAATAATATGTGAAATTCGTCTGACTTGGACAAGATGAATCACGCACAAAGCGCAGTGCAGCCCTTCGAAGCGTAACGATCAAAGTGGATGTGTGCAGGCCACTGGGCATCTACCTAGAACAAATCGATGTGGTAGGTTTGTTTGTATCTCTCGTCACATGATTGAAAGAATGGGTTTCATTCTCGATACTCTTTTCTTCACATCGTGGTCATCGAAATGGTGGGTAGTTGGGGTTCCACTGAGTTGCGCGACTGAAACGTCCGCTGTGTTGTCCAGGCATCTGGTATCTTTCGTCGCTGAAATTGCCGAAACGATTGACCGAAAGGCCGGCACCTGGCCCGGGACGAGTTGTGTGAGAAGGGTTACAACATAGCATGGCCACGCGGGAACCGAACTTAGAGCCACGCAAGGACACCATGTGTTTTCTACACGTCACGTCAGGACGAAGCACGACGTTATTCAGCAGATGAGTGAATACCTGATATGGCTGGCAACCAACTCACGCTGGTGCGGTGCGGCATTCATCAATATCCATTGAATAAGGTAATTGCCATATTGGTCCCCAGCAACTGAACTAAGTCAGACAGCCACAAACAATAAGTAGTTTACGCAAGGACTTACTATCAATCAAAGGCATCCTCGGGCGATCACTGCGGCCTGTGCATACTCGAGCAAGGTAGCGATCTAGGAACTCGGAGCCACCTATCTTCAGGCATTTCTCCACAATCTTCGAAGCAAATTGGTCCATGCTGTAATCAACTGACCAAGCAAGAATGTGCTCAACGGCGCGGCTTTTGTCGTGTGGAGCACCATGTTCGCAAACATGCTGGATACACCAGTTTCCAAACTGACCGTGGGCAAGTATGTCGATCTTCGATAACACCTCTTCGATAGCAGGGCGCTGTGCATCGCGTTAGCAAGCATTCGGCTGGGCTCATTGACTGTCCTATGAGCAGCCTGCTCCAGCTTCCCTAGGGTCATTGAAGAACCTCAGAGAACAAAGAAGAGAATAATCAAGTATCACCTTTTCGTCCTCGACGCAATTTTCGAATATGTTCTGCACTACCAAACTTCCCGTCTCGCCCAATGCGACTTCGTGCCACATCCCGCATAGTGCTTCGTTTACTTTACTCATGATCTGCGGGGGTTCTCCGCTCCATCGCAATTCGAACAGCTTCTGCCAGACATGGCATGCGTACCTATGAATGACAGTTTCTGGTATTCGCCGCAGAAGTTCATGGACCATAACCGCTTTATGCTCTTCTGGGACGCAGTCAAAGGCCTTTTGTATCACATGGCAACCGAAAGGATCCATACTTAGGCTCAGGGTATTTCCTTTGATAGCATTGGCAATTGCAATGATCTGGTCGGGGGTTCCATGTTCGAAGCAGCGTTGCACGAGAAAGTTCCCGAAGCGGTTCACCATGAGCGGATATGCTTGATGTACAATCGCCTCTATGATTTTATACTTTTGCTCGGTGGTCCCAACCTTGAGCTTTTGTTGTAGGAATATTGAAGCTTGCTGGTCGTTATTACATACGATCTTATCGACTATATATTTCCAATCGCAAGAAACATTTTTGTCAAGCAGTCGTCGGTAGTTGATTGGTTCCAATGGTGAAATGTACGTTTGGCTGGGATTTGTGCCCACCTAAATCCATAAGCTCAAGTCAAAGCGACAGGAAGGTGGAACGTCTCTCACCGACGAGGCTTGCCATGAGTTAGACGTATTGAACTCTGTGGCTGTTGGTGAGAGTGGGGTTCCAATTGGGCGTTGATGGTATGTATGCATTGGATACAGTCCAACTTGTTGTTGGTAAGCACCGTTGGACCTTTCCATGGAAGATTTTGAAAGAGTTGACTCGGGACTTGACGCAAAAGCAGCTGGCCATGGAGTACCGTGGCTTGAGAAGCATGGTCCGCCACGGCTGTTCTGGGTGATTGAGCGCCGCAGTCCTAGCCCTGGAGCTTGAAGGTACCTAACTTGTTCCTCAGGGATACTTGCATCAAGGGTGAAGGATCCCGGGGCTGGACCTGAGAAAACTCGGTGTGACTGAAAAACATCGTGGCTCGGCACGCAAGGGTTTGTACTCGAGCCAGCCCAGAATCTGTTAGAGTCCTCGCCATAGGTACTGTTATAAGGCAAACGGAATGGCTCTCCATAAGGGATTTCCATGGTCGGGCTCATGTTTGTGCTCATCGCTTGCTGGGTTGTAGATGTCCAAAATGCCCGATTCCTGTTGTATGCTCCAGCAGAGAGAGCATCAGACATGTCGGACTGAGAGTCATCTTGCGTATTCCAGCTGTCCTGGATAGAGGTAAAGCCTGTTTGCGACGCTTTGAATGCACTTTGCAAATTGGAGATTGTTTGTTCCGTTACTTCTCGTCCATTGAACTCGGCTTCAGAAGGGGGTCCGAGTGCTTGGTCTATTGTATGTTTGATCACTCGAGTCTGGGCTAATTCCTGCTCTTGCAGGGCTATCTTTGAGTTGGCAGCCAGTAGTTCCTGCTTCAACCGTAACACCTCGGCCATGTCGATGTGAGCTGCCTGCGACGGCTCAGTTTCAACCAGGTCAATTGATGTGCGAGTAATTTCTCCTGATGGTAAGCTGCTGGGAGACTTGTCAAGGTCTGCATGACCATCACCGAAGTCTGGATTTGTCTCATCGTCAAACATGTGATGGCTATGTCGCTTCAGTAATTGTTGCTCGCTAGGTATCCTTGAAAACAGGCTCTGGTCCACGGGTAGCTTGACCTCGGACGGCTGAGGCTTGGGAGAAAGCTTGGCTAATATCCTGTCCATCTCGGTGTGGGTATCTGGGGAGACAATATTGAAATGCTCCAACTTCTGCTTCTAGGCCTGTGAGATCTTGGACTAATGGCATTAGTCGCGAAATTCTGACCTTGCTTGATGGGACATCATGGTAAAAGTCATCCGCCGCGGTTTGACTGCCTCCGGGAACAGACGATCTCAGAGACTCCGACACACTGGCTGGAGCCTTGGAATGTGCATGGCTCTAAGATTGACGTACTGGTGTCAGAACTATATAGCTACTGCATCGTGTTTGTTTAGAGACTCACTGAAACCTCGCCTTCGAGATTTAGTACATGGAAAGTACTCGCAACACTGTGAGGAAGGCCACTGTCGGTGCGGTTCAGCTTGGACGATGCTATTGACATGAGAGACATCATGTGTCGAGTGCCGCCTAATTGAAGTTCTGCTTCAAAATTCGCGACGGTGCACCCGTCCAATATCACACGTGAGAGCAGGTGGCTGGAGCAGTCGAGAGTCAAATTATGTCAATCGCTTTGCAAGGAATGTATAGGTGGTCGTTATTTGAGGATGGACCGGAACGACAATAACTATTGGTAAGATACGACCAGATCTCATCCAGACAAAGGCAGGGTAGATAGTCACAATATCGGAAAGAGGATATATGAAGCCTTCAGTATCCCTACCGGCCTGTATACTGCACGTATAGCGGGCTTAGTGCTATGATTCGGCAGCAGCGACGGGGAGTATTGGTTGGTACCTACCTAGTAGAATGAAGCCCCGAACTTAGTAGCAATGATTGGAGGAAGTCGCGTGCGAAGGGCCGCTACCAATAAAAGGTATCTGCAGAGTTGGTAAATCAAGTTACCTACCTACCTAAGTAGTGTCATCATGTCTATCAGTATGTCAAAGAAAACGACGGAGGAGGATGGTTATCAATCTTTGCGTTGCAATAGCTTGATAGAGCAGAAGACTGTCCTGAGAAGTTCACTATAATTTACGGAATACTCTATTTGAAGTAGGTTTTCATACTCACATAGTAAGAGGTATACATACATTATGTACGATCAAAAGTAAGACTCTGTGCATGCATAAGTACTATGTATATAAGATGGTGCAGTAGCAGGGTGCTCGCAACCTATAGTCCTATACCAACCTACCTACCTACAGTACCTTCTCCTTTTAGAATGGTGCAAAGGGTATGACTTTTTACTATCCTTGACTATCTATAGGTATTTTACTCACATAGCATTACTGTAATAGTGTTATTAACATAGATCCGTACCATAGTGCAAGGCTAGTAGATTATTTCAATCAAATGCTAAAAACTTATACGGAGGGGCTAGATAGCCGTATACCGATTTTTGTTGTGTATATATATCTGCTTGTTTTTTTTTTCAAGCAACTCTTCACTACTGTAGTATTCTAATACTATTATACTGTCACTATAGCCATGTACTACGGGCCTGTGGCCTGTTTCTGTAGCGATTTCGACAAAGCTCACTTGTAGGCAATGTGGAATAATTTCTTAGTAGACATTGGCTGTTATTGCTAACACTTTATTCAAGAATACTGACAGTTATATGCCTTGTAGTACTGTTACTAAAGAGCATATTCAAAACCCAAAGCTTAAAGAAAGGTTTGGGGAAGGGCCTATACCTATTCTTTTAGTAGTATAATATAAGCTCACCTAGAAGAAACAACTTTCTCAAATCATATTACCAGAACATTTTTCTTATCTTAGGCGTAAATATATAACTCTACGCTGATAAATGGAGTACATTTAATTATATATAATATCTAAATACCTAGTCAATATTATACACCACGTTTACTATACAATGTGCTGTACTTGTAAACACCTTTTTCAACTATATATTACTGAAACTTCAAAGATTATACAGGTAGAGTAGGATGACTGGCTACTGCAGGTAACAATTTCTTTTCTTAGGCGGCGTATCCACAATATAAAGAGAGTGGACTACGGAGTACAGTGTACTGTACAAGTAAATCAAAAGTGTTAAGTGTTAACTTACTAACTAAACTAATATAAACTAGTTAACTACATGGTTAGTTAGTTAGGTGTATGTAGTTAGTCAGCAGGTTATTAGTTAGTTAGTTACATAACTAACTACAGATGAAAAGTGAGAAGAGATTCGTCATCCAGTACTCCGCCGCCGGTCCTGGCAAATACTACTAACCAACTGCGGATACTATTTAGCGCTGCCGCGGGTTGGACTAACTCGAATATTCCCTACGTATCACGTAGTCCTACTCTAACTTCTTCTTACTACTCTACAGATCTTTTTTCACGCAACGAGAGATACTGGCTGGTTGAACACTAGTGCTGGCCTTCTACCAGGTACTGCTTCCGACCCTTACAAGCGTCTACTTGACATACCCTATACTTATCTACAGGCTAGCTTGTTGCCAATTGCTCAGAACTTCTTAAACCTGGCTTTGATGAAGACTACCGATGTTGCCGGCACCTCACAAATTGCGAATGCCACGTCCCTCATTCTTGTCTATTCTCAGAGCACTGCCATTATCTCATCATCACTGTGGCGCGTGCGATCGTCTACTTTCTAGGCGCAAAACTTGGTCCTCGCTCATTAGCTTTGATTATCATCAGCCAGACTTCGCCTTTTCTGGTACGGTGTTACACTTATCCACCCGGCTTGAACCTAGCTAATATCGCCAGCAACAGCACCTCTATTGAGATATTAGTACCAATACTCGAATGAGCACGACGGTCGTGACCGGTACAGGGCGACGCTCGTCTGTGTTGCTCTCAGAGCTACAGATGCCAGCAAATACACCCGGTTCACAACAAAAGCACATGACTAGCCCGATAGACAAGTTCCCGCCGTTCAGTGACGATTCGTTCGATACAATAACGGAGTCAAGGGAACACCACTCGGGTTCATCAGTCAGATATGCGCCGGCACGTTTGGAGCCGCGCAAGACAGGGCAATTTCCGTATGACGAGAAAGCAGTATTCGCTGGGAATACAAGACAACGGTCAAGAAAGAGTATCAGCGAGACAATCAGCACGATTAGGACTCGCAATGGTAGCGTGAGTGCTAATGCTCAGGAGCTGGCTGAAGCACTGAAGGCACCTGTCTCATACAGGTTAATTGTAATGATGCATGCATGCTTATATGTCCTAGCTATGCTGACCTGCTTCTAGACTCTCTGTCTCATTTGGTATCTAACCTCGGCTCTAACGAACACCTCCTCAAAGTCGATTCTGAACGCGCTGCCCAAGCCAATAACCTTAACCATGGTACAATTCGCTTTCGTGTCTTTCTGGTGCCTGTTGTTGTCGTCTGTGTCCAAAATGCTACCTTCGCTCAAGGATAGCATACCAGCACTTAAGCATGGAATCCACACACCATCACGCGATATCATTGTTACTGCTTTGCCTTTAGCAATTTTTCAATTAGCCGGACATATTCTCAGCTCCATGGCCACTTCACAGATACCTGTCTCACTTGTTCACACCATCAAGGGACTATCACCCCTTTTCACAGTCATGGCATATCGTGTGCTATTTCGAATTCGCTACGCCAGAGCGACATACTTGTCCCTCATTCCGTTGACCCTCGGCGTCATGCTCGCGTGTTCTACAGGGGTTTCCACTAATTTCTTCGGCATTTTTTGTGCGCTAGTCGCAGCCCTCGTCTTTGTGTCACAGAACATATTTTCGAAGAAGCTGTTCAACGAAGCGGCACGAGCAGAATCGAACCTTGAGCCGACAAGCCGGCGAAAACTGGACAAGCTGAACTTGCTTTATTACTGCTCTGGTCTAGCTTTTGTCCTGACCCTGCCCATCTGGTTTGTCTGCGAAGGATACCCATTAATATCAGACGTCATGAAGGATGGTGCGATCTCCCTCACAGGAAAGGAGGGCTCTCTTGACCATGGTGCTCTGTTTCTCGAATTCGTATTCAATGGTGTATCGCATTTTGCACAGAACATCTTGGCGTTCATCCTTCTATCTATGATTTCGCCTGTGTCATACTCCGTTGCATCATTGGTCAAGCGAGTGTTTGTTATTATCGTTGCGATCGTTTGGTTCGGGAGCTCAACAACACCTGTACAAGGACTTGGAATTCTCCTCACATTTGTTGGGCTCTATCTATACGATCGCAACAGCCATGATGATTTAGCCGACCAGAGAGCCAACGCGGATCGCTTCCGCGTCAAGGAAACGGTGCTTCCGTTGAACGTACGGACACCAGCGAGAGCCAGAGAGCCCATTGGCTTCTCTCCAGCAGCAAGCAAATTCCCGGATCATCAATCCTTGGGCGATCCACTCTCGCATACAAATGACTTGAAGAAGGTGCATGACGGACCGGGCTATGTTCGTCCAAGAGGAAGCAGTACTTCCCGCGCTTGGTTGGCTCCTGGCATCCGACAACCAGACTACATGGCACCGTAGTGATTCCTAGGCATAATTGCGCCTTTCATTCCTGTCGCCCCTTGTTCTTACATCTTAATCGCATTTTGCCTTCGGCACTCGTCTAATCGGATATTGAAAACAATTGAGGTAGCAATAATGTTGACAATGTTGTGATGTACCCAATCACCGTCTGGAGAATGATGAAGGCGCTACGACCATACCTTTGTTAGGTGGCGTGCCTACAAGGCTAGGAAAGATAATTGAGACGCGACAATTACCTGCTTTAAGTGCACATACATCAGCTTTTACATCCAGAATCTAAGTAGCGGCGTGCGATGACTGCCTGGAGATATTGTCCTCAGAGTTGATGGTTGTAAATTTGGTTATAAGTTTGAGAGATGTAGCAACTGTCAGTAAAGAACGATACCTGCATCAGGCTGACTCATTTTCACTGATGTGAAGACGAAAACAGCCCTAAGGAGCTCCAGCTCAGTGCAAATGTTCTAGGGCTATGTAGCAGAGGAGGAAGAGACATCAGAACCCTGCCACCTACAATAACCATGCCCATGAAATGAGTTTATAAGTCTGAAAAGGAAAAGGAAGAAGAAGGAGGTCGGAGAGACAGAGCTTGTTTATACGAAGAAAAGAGGCGTTCCGGAGGATTTATTTTGCCGTATAACCGAACCAATCCGCAGGCGGCAATTTGCGAGTGACGCCCCGACTCGTGTCTAGCAGAATCCGAGCCAGACCAAAAGTGCTCTCTCCAACGAAGGACCACTTCACCTCAGTCCTGCCACTTTGTAACTACCTACTCTCCAGGTGGATGCCGCTCTTGTTCACCCTTATCACATTTGACTCTCGTCACATTATGCGGCCGCAGTTGTATCGTGCGGCCGCCCGGCTCGTCCGGGTCCCAAAGGTCAACCATCTCAGGACCTTCGCAACGACATTTCCTCGCTCTGCCGAGGTGGAACTCACTATTGGTCAGTCTCTGCGATATTGAAGCCACTTCAATGCCTCCACTAACGCATTGCTTCAGATGGAAAGAAGGTTTCGGTAGAAGGTGACTTGGTCTCCCTTGTGCAATCTCTGAACTCCCTTCTTACATGACCCGAACAGCTGGCTCGGCTCTCATCCAAGCTTGTGAAAAGGCAGGTGCGACAGTACCAAGGTAAGAATAAGTACTCAATGAAGATATGGTGAGCGCAAATTAATTAACTTCCATAGATATTGTTATCACGAGTAAGCCACCAGCATCATATCGTCTTTTATAACAGAACGACACGCATTGCTAATAGCTTTCCAGGAAGCTTTTGATTGCAGGTAACTGTATGTTTGAGCTCGGGTACTTCTCTGTTTTGATACAAATATTGACTATCTCACAGGCCGTATGTGTCTCGTCGAAGTCGAACGGGCCCCTAAGCCTGTGGCATCATGTGCTTGGCCTGTGCAACCTGGCATGAACGTCAAGACCAATTCGCCACTGGTGCATAAAGCTAGGGAAGGTGTTATGGAGTTTCTTCTTGCCAATCATCCTCTGGATTGCCCTATCTGCGATCAAGGTGGAGAGTGTGATCTTCAGGACCAATCCATGCGGTATGGTGCTGACCGTGGACGTTTCCACGAGGTCGGAGGCAAGCGTGCTGTTGAAGACAAGAATATTGGGCCTCTGGTTAAAACCTCTATGAATCGCTGTATTCACTGTACGCGTTGTGTTCGATTTATGAATGATGTTGCCGGAGCCCCCGAACTCGGAACCTCCGGCAGAGGAAACGACATGCAAATCGGTACATACTTGGAGAAGAACCTCGACTCCGAGCTTTCTGGCAACATCATTGATCTTTGTCCAGTTGGAGCTCTTACATCCAAGCCCTACGCTTTTCGTGCTCGCCCCTGGGAATTGAAGCACACTGAGTCTATTGACGTGCATGACGCTTTGGGGTCGAACATAAGAATAGACACTAGAGGCATGGAGGTGATGCGGATACTCCCGAGGCTGAACGATGATATCAACGAGGAATGGATCAACGACAAATCTCGATTTGCTTGTGATGGCCTTAAGACTCAGAGACTCACAACGCCTTTAATTCGTCGGGAAGGAAAATTTGTTCCCGCGACGTGGGAGCAAGCTTTGACCGAGATATCATCAGCTCATCAGCGACTTCATGTGACGGAGAATGAGTTCAAGGCTGTTGCCGGGCATCTTGTCGATGCCGAAACCTTAGTGGCCATGAAGGATCTGGCCAATAAGCTTGGGTCCGACAACCTTGCGCTGGATCAGCCAGGTGGCGGTTCACCGGTTGCCCATGGTGTTGATGTTCGCTCCAACTATCTTTTCAATTCCAAGATCTATGGAATTGAGGAGGCCGATGCGATCCTTTTGGTCGCTACAAACCCCCGCCATGAAGCTTCCGTTCTTAATGCGCGTATTCGCAAGCAATATCTTCGCTCAGATCTTGAAATTGGGCTTGTTGGCGAGGAATTCGAAAGTACTTTCGAATTCGAGCACCTCGGGGCAGACGTTTCCGCTTTGAAAGCTGCTCTTTCTGGAAAGTTCGGAGAGAAGCTTTCTACGGCCAAAAGACCTATGATCATCGTTGGCAGTGCTGCGGTTGAACACGCGGATGCCAAAGTGATCTTTGAGTCCATCGGTAATTTCGTTGAGAAACACGCTAACAACTTCAATACTTCGGAATGGCAAGGATACAACGTTCTTCAACGCGCAGCATCCCGTGCAGCTGCCTATGAAGTGGGCTTCACTACGCCATCTTCAGAAGTTACTCGGAGCAAGCCCAAGATGGTCTGGCTTCTTGGTGCTGATGAAGTCGCCCAGAGCGAAATCCCTAGTGACGCCTTTGTCATTTACCAAGGACATCATGGTGACCGAGGCGCTCAGCTTGCGGATGTTGTTCTGCCCGGCGCAGCGTACACTGAGAAGTCAGGTACCTACATCAACACCGAGGGTCGTGTCCAAGTTACTCGAGCTGCAACTTCTTTGCCTGGGGCTGCGCGTGATGACTGGAAGATCATACGTGCTGCCAGTGAATTCCTAAACATACCTCTTCCATACGATGACATCGAGGCCCTGCGCGACCGTATGGAAGAGATCAGCCCTGTTATGCGCCGATATGACGTGGTTGAACCAACATCGATGAGCTCATTGAGCAAGGTCCAATTAGTTGATCAAAACAAGGGCATCCAATCCACTAATACGCTTTTCAAGAAAGTCATCAATGATTTCTATTTTACTGACTCAATCTCTCGGAGGTACGTGCTTGACATGGCCCCCACCCCTGATGCTTATTGCCTGAGGTAAATTGCTGCTTGTGGTCTAACTCTGTCTTAGTTCTCCGACTATGGCTCGTTGCTCTGCCGCTAAAGCTACCGGAAATCCGGAGACAAACTTCATGGCTGCTGGGGAAATGTCCCCGAAGGCTTTGTATGGCTAGATGCCAGGTTCTCACTATTACTCCGGTTTCTACTTATTGTCTGGTGGTCTAGGCGTTGTCGTTGTAACACCTAAACAACTTTCCTCTTTGTTGCTTTTGCCCTAGTCCAATGTTATTCTACTTAAGTACTGTTCTTTCGCTTCGCGTTGTCTCATAGCTCCCAATTCCGCTTAGATAAGTCTCAAACCACAGCAGCTGTGGTTAAGTTGTACATAAGAAAATTTGAATGATAGCTGGAGGTACGGCAAGCCCGCAATATCCTTATCTCAACGCCGGGGTATTGTCTGTCAGATGTGAGTGTCCACATTGCGCATTGATAAGTTAAGACTTGCTATGCTTGGATTCCTCCAGGGATCATACAGAGAGCAAGTAACGGTCAAGAACCACTTTTGTATTGCCTAAAATGGTCTGGAACTTTGGCTACTATATTAATATTATAACTCATCATCATCTGTTTCCCCCATGCTGTCCCTGGCTTCTTTATTTTTATGTCGATCTGTTCGTATAGTAGCTGTCGCATTTCCCCTCATCCTCGGAAAGGGAATCTCTCGTCGCTGTGGAGTCAATTGTTTCTTGCTTAAGAACTGCGAATGAGTTTGTTGTGGGCTAGAGTTGCTTATCCGAGAACCATGACTTGGCAGGCGTGGTATGTCTTCGTCAGTAGACTCATCTTCCCCTGAGGGCCGCTGCCCCAGTGGTAGCTCATTGTCTGTGCCTGATTCTGTGCCTGACACCGCTTTAGAGCTTTCATGGCGCTTATCCCGGTCATCGTCCGAATCTTCGAAGCCGCTACCGCTACCGCTACCGAACACCTCATAAGACGGTGTCGAAGCTGAACCATTCGCTCGCCTCTTGACAGCAGTGGTTTGCCTGGATCCGCCCGGTCGTGGTTTGTGAGTTTTGAAATCTATTGGTTGCTCATTTATCAGCTTAGAAATATGTAGCATACCGCGGTTGGTACCTACCTTCCTCTACAGCAGCCTCTGTGGGGGCTACTACGCGCTGTTGGTTGCGGATTTTCAACTTTTTCTCATTGAGAAGCTGCATCAAGTTTTTCATTAGCTGTTCGTCGTGCCGAGTCTTGGCGCTTAAGAGCTCGTCAAGCTGGGCATCGAGATCCTTAATTCTCTGTTCAGCAGCGCGGTAGCGACCCAGGAGGATTGCACAACGTCTTTCGAAGGAATCAGCCCTCTCTACCGAAGTAGACGTCCAGTCATAGAGGTGGATGGCCTGTTCGTCGTTTTGCTTCAATACTAGAGTCCCGAGTTTTTGCTTCCTAACGTCAGTAAAGCGATTGGGTGGAGGCAGCATTAGACTTAAACATACAGTTATTGTTTGTACTTTCTTCCGTATCACGAGTTTTATCTCTTTGTCCTGGGTTTCGAGGCCACTGATGATGGCTAACGCTTCTAGCCCTGCAAATAAATCCTGTTCCTTCTCACATTGTTCTGCTTGCCCAAGCACATGGAGAATGATCTGAGTCCAGTCATCCTCAGTACCTTGATAATTCTTTGAGCGATACGAGTTGAGGTGAGACTGCCGTACTATCAGCAGAAAACATTAGCATGTGATGCGACTGATGGAAGAGGCGGTTTCCCTTCACTTGGAGGATAGCACACAACACATACCTGCCCCAGTAAACGGGCACTCTCCTTCTGTCCCAACAAGATCCAAGTCTAGTGCGGAAGGACCACGACGGGTAACGTGCAGCAGTACGCACGCTGTAGGTTCGTCGGATCTCGGAAAGCGCAGAATCCGGGGCTGGTCACTGTTGTTGATGGACATGTTAGACTACAGATAGGAGATCTAGGGGGAAGATTACAAGACACAGCTTGCTGCTTGCGGGTGAGATACGGGATAAGAAAGATTATTTGCAGTCCATTTGACTGTTCTTGGCACCCTTTGATATCCTGTAATAAATCATGAGGAGCGATAAGTTTAGTTAGCTAAGATCCAGTACTTACTAAGCATTCTAGGCAACCAACACTCTTGATTCCATTAGAATAGGCTCCCAATAACCTGATGTATTGATCTTACTCATATTCCGTAACTTACCAAATAGTGTTAACTATAACATAATCGGACACCGAGCCGGCGCGACACCGAGCTGGCGGCCGCCGCGCCGCGTCTTGCACCCCCAGTAACTTAAAGTTGAAGAACTCGCCCAAACCGCCCTATATTAAAATATCTTGTAATTCTTTTGGTGTTTCTCTTTATATATTAATATGGCCGATACAGATGAACGTTTAAATCTTGCTGTTAAGGCCTTTAAAAGTAGAAAGTTTGCTACAAAGGCTGCCTGCGCTGCCGTGTTTAATATTAAAATAAGTACTTTTAAAGATTATTTAAATGGCATTAAATTATATACTAAAAAAGATACTAATTATAGAAAGCTATCTACAATTAAAGAAAATACATTAAAGCAGTGGCTTTTTAATATAGCCTACCAAGGGCTGCCTTTTAAAATCTGTAATACTTAATTTTCTGCCCAGCTGCTATATTAAGCAAAGTTAAAGCTAAATTAACAGAGTACTATATTAGAATATTAGATTACTTACTTTATTAAATGTTATCCAAAATTAATATCTAAGTTTATATTAAAGTATAATTATTAATATGCTAAATATAAGGATCCTTATTTTATTTAAAAATAGTTCAACCTTATTTGTAATACAGTCCAAAAATATAGTATTTTTAATAAAGATATATAAAATATAGATAAAACTAGATTTTAGATAGAAGTTGTTTTAACTGCTTGTATAATCTATAGCTTAAAGATATAAAAATTATATACTAAGTATATACAGCTAAAAAACTATAAATAAGTAATTTTAATTATTATAATTTTAGCCTTAGAAACAGTACTGCTACTACAGATTATTTTTACAGCACAGAATTATTAATTAATATAGTATAAAGTCTGCCTAAGATTATATTATTTAAATATTAGTAAAAATGGCTGAACTACTAATAAACTTAGCTTTAACTGGCTTTAGAATATATTTAACAGATATACAGCTTTAAAAACTATTAGTAAGTATTGTATATTAATTTTTAACAGCTATAGCAGTTATACAATTTAGTAGTTTAATTAATTTTATACAGTATAAAAAATTATTTTTTTATATATACCAGCCTACTTATTATATAAACTGCAGCTGCTTAACATTATATACTTTAGGCTGTTAAAGAAGTTATATAGCTAGTATATATCTAAAACTATTTATTATAAAAAAAAATTAATTACTAAGCTTAATTTTTTATAGTTATATTATAGTATATATACTAAGATCTTTTTTAATATTAATATACTTAGTGGATTCTGTACTACCGGCCTTGTTTTTTTAAATCCTTAAAAGGTTCTTTTAATACTATAGATTTAATTAAAAATACCAAGTCTACCAATATTCTTATATTCTACTTAGTTTTTCTATCTCGGAAAAACGCCTGTAAATTTATATAAATTTAGAAGATAAAAATAAGAACTATAAAAACTTGCAGATTAAGACCTGGCATTAATAGTTTTATATAAAATTATTAAAAAAGTAATTAAGACTGCAAAATAGTTTATACAGAACACAGTTCTGCTTTAACAATAAGTTAAGCAGTTCTAGTCTATTTAAGCAAGTAAAAAAGGAAAGGAAAAGGCCTTATATTATTATATACAGCATAGAGGCACTTTAACAGGCCAAGAGGACTTTAATATAGCTCAGACGCAAGAAGTTAAAATAATTTAGGCTGCGGTACCAAGGCCGGCCAGGGTATACCGGCCAGCCCGCTGCAGTATATATAGAAAGGAAGAATACAATTGCTTAAAATACTCTTATAAAAATAATAAGAATTAATATATATAGCCTTTTATTAGTAGTTTAATAGCCTTAGAAAGCGGCCAGCGAGGCAGTCAGCAAGGCGGCGGCAGACCGCCGCCGGCTCGGTGTCGCGCCGGCTCGGTGTCCGATTATGTTACCTTGTGGGGGGCTCGCATAAGTTATTAATTATATGTACTGTGTATGTGTTCTCTTACTAGCAACCACCCCCGCTGACTTATATTCAAGTACCAGTTAGTAGCCATCAAAAGATCTATTCAGACCAGTCGACTTTGTTCATCAACACAGGGGTGAGAAAACATCCAAGAGTAAACTTGTTTGCTTGATTAGCAATTGACTCACTCAACGCACTCTGCGCTATTTAAGGTCATACCGAGTAATAGATACTTAGTTGGCTATGGAACTTGATGGCTCTCGCTACCCTTTACGGGTATCCGGCGGAAACTCTTTAGAATATTAGACTAGCTGTCAAAGCAATTAGTGATGTATGTTAATATCTGGATTTATTAACCGCCTTCAACCATCCATTCCACGTGGATAATATTCAGCGCATAGTCCTCGGTGGGTAGGTGCATGGTTTCTAGCCTTCAAGTTCTTTACACCCTTACCTCAGAGAAGGTGCTGCACATTACGGAGTACCCAAGCGGAATCCGTCCAGCCGCCGTCGCCTCCACCACCACCATCACCACCACCACCACCACTATCACGCGCCCACTATCTTGCACGGCTAGGAGTGCCGCCTAAGGTTTCGTGAATTTTGCGTACTCGACTCGCCTACTGAGTGTTATCTTCTCAATACTGTGCAAACATGTCAACCTGACGGCTGCTGAGACTGCAAATCCTATATATTCAATATCAGCGCCAAGCATATCTTACTGTTTTGATTATAACCCTCCTGCTCTCAATCTCATTTCTATGCTACTTCATCATTGACCTGCACGAGCAATCACAGGCTTCTAAAGGGTCCTTTGCTACTGCTATTGACGTTGCGTATACGAGCATCTGCCGATCGACTGGCCCTCTCCCGCGCGGGATGACTTGCTTCCTTCGAATTCGTGTCAGCGCTGGAGTGCCCTGAGCCTGTCATCAACCTTTAAAGACGCCCTTGACATTGTGCTACCTTTCGCAGATGGTCTCTTACGTGGAACATGGCTGCTTTGACCCTCGAATTACGAAGTGGCGACGAAGAATCGATTGAGTGTTGGGATGACGATGAAGACCTGCAATGCTATGAGGGATTCCAGCTGCGCGCGGCATCAAGTGCGACCTCTGTGACAAACTCATCGGTCCACCATTCAGTGCATCGGGACTCCATATCTTCTCGTCGCTCTGCACGCTCGGACTTGGAATCAAATGGCGGTGGCGATGAAGACTGGCAAGTTCAATTGCTGGATAACGATGAGGTGATCACTGAAGAGGCCATTGCCTCTGCTAAAAGCGCTGGAATACCTCTGCCTGTAAATGTTCCTAAATCAGCCCTTGTTGGTGGTACCATCAAACGCCTTGGATTGAGGAAAACCAACACAAATGCGGTCGACGATTGGGCTGATGACGTGGATTTTCCTGGTCCCGACGGAATAATGCAGTTGAGGGGGCCTTTGGATACGTCTTTTCCTGAGGCGCTACGACAAGTCAGCTCCGCTGCAGTAAGTCCTATTAAAGGATCGGCATCAGCTACATGGGATAGTGACATCTCAACTCGACTACAACCGGCCTTACCAATCCCAGCAATCTCCCAAATGGGCAACGACACGGACGACGCTCATGATATCCCCACAATCAAAGTTGCGAGACCTCGTTCGCCAGACAGACCCTCTCTTGTCAATAGTCTCATGTTTCATAAGGACCACCGTTCAGGAGACGATTTCGAGCAAGACTTTGAATTGCCAAACGATGATATTCCGCTGCGACTTGCTCCTCGCAAAGCCAATGCAGGGCCCTTTAGCCCTTCTACAGAAGAAATCGAGTTGGATTGGTCCGAAGGCAGTATTGGGGTCAGGTTTGGTGGGACCACAAGGGAGCATCGATCGAACCCGTCATCTATGTCCATTGTGAGCCCGAGCGCTTCTAGCTGTCTCACGGCTGAAAGTGAAGACGACGGCCTCGATGGTCTCGTTATTCCTGAAGAGCCTTTAGACTTAGAATCACATTTCAAGAAACGGGGAGGGCCTGTAGATCAAGACCTGGCTTACGCAAAACCTCCTTGTGCCAGTCAAGCTTCAACTAAGAGCGACGATTTTTTTTCGGGACTTGAGATTGAGGACGGACTTTTTGATCCTCAAAGGCTTTCAATAAACCCGAATATCAAGTGCAAACCGGAAAATTCTCGAAGTCCTGTGCGACACTCCACAACGACTCTCACGTTTACTAACATGGCAATATCTCCTAAGTCTCGGATTCCGCGTCCGTCCGGTCCAGATCGCCCACACTCGACACATTTAGAGACTGTCTCGGAGAGCGGTGCGCCCCTTCGGTTCAGGGGATTACAGAGCCTAGTTGGGAACCATTCAGCACAGCATTCTGTGTCCAGCCTCCCCTCCGTTCAGCAATCTTCGACGTCTCATCGACGGCACACAAGTCGAATGAACAAGGAAGCTTTTGCAAGCGACGGTGTCACTTTTGGCAGGTATCTGGCATCGAAGCGTTCAATGCCAAAAATGCGTGATGCACAGCACAGCGCCACGTCGTCCTTTGGTCAACGTCTTTCCACCTATTCTGATGTGCCAGGTATAATATCTCAATCTGTGCACCGTCCTAAAACCCCAGTAGATCGATCGGGGCACGACGTGAAACACCTCATGCGAAAGGCACAAGTGCCATTCATTCCTGCTGGAGCATCAGAAAAGCAGTCGCACCATGCAAGCCTTAAGAACCACCGTCATAGTCGTCGAAATAACCTTGATAGTTCGAACGATTCATTATTCACAAGCTATGCCGCTCGATCCTCGCGAAATCGTCATGACATGGGTAGCAAGAGTCATTCTGAATCTAGTCCAGAGGCCCTGACCACTGTCACTAAACGCACTCTCACTCGACCAACTCGACGGCGGAATTTTGGAGATGGATCGGAATTGGCTCTGTTCGATGATTTGCCTACATCTACCTCTGCGGAAAGTAGATTTGTAAAACATCCCTCCGGACGGGGTGTCCCACGATCATTCCGAAATAAGCTGGGTCACAGCCCGACTGTTTCTCCCGAAGCAGAAGCAATCACCCGGTCAACCCTCAGTAACTTGGGCGCGTCTCTCAACTTCGGTAACACCCCCAGGTTTGCACGAGACACTAATGCATCAAGAAATGCGAGGGAACAGCGCATAGCCTCTTTATCATCTAACTCCAAACTCCGCGAGAGCCATCCACTTGCTTCTCTTGGCTCGAATGCAAGAACCTCCAATACCTCCCGGATGCCTTCCAGCTCGGTTGCCAGCAGAGGCAAGAAGGGTAAAGCTACTGCGCTGCTTGGTTCTAGACCCCATCTAATTAAGCCACTAGGCACCGGTGTACAGGAGGCCAAGTGTAAGTCAAGCTTTTCCCCGGGGCAAGTGAGAAAACCGTGGCTAATGAATTTACACTTCAGCTATCAATGGTATGCGATACAATCCAAAATCCTTCTCTTGGGAGGGGAATGAGAATTTGGTTCGTGCCTTTGACACAAGTGCACCAAAATCTCCAAAGCCAACACCCGCTCTCATCACAAATATCGGAGCCATGCAGAACGTGCAGGTTGTTGGCGGGATGGTATTTGACCCGCGACGTATGTGCTGGCTGAAACTGGCGCCGTCACAGCCTGGGCAGGATGGGTTGGTGGCTGTCCAGGACGAAGATGATGTCTTCGCTGGTCTCGATGACTTGAAAGAAGGCTCTGACATGGTAGGTGGGCGATCATCAACTAATCATGAGGACCTTTGTCTTGCAGCAAGCGGAGACGACCGAAGCTACGGCGGCTCCTCAGACGAATGGCCTATAACGGAGGAATTTGATGTTGGGCCCGAGTTTATCAGGAGACAGCGCGCTGAGGAGGATAAATGGAGACGCAAGGTGGAAAAATGGACGAGACGTGATTGTGCAAAGCTCGGAGATGGCTGGAGATGGGGTATCCGAGATTTGGTACGATTTAATGGGACTGTCAGTGCCCCGGGTGTTCACAATGTATGAGAGGCTATTGACGCGGCTGCGGTTAAGGGTAGGCTGGTAGATCGAGATACCACATCCGCAGCGGTGCGGCTTAATTCTGCAGCCACATGATCAAAACCGGTGTCCACAGGGTGCCCGTCGCATAAGGCTCTATAATGCCATATTCATGCTCATTTGTACGACGTTACGAAGAAAATGTGCGGTTGTTTGTCCTTAATGAATTTCCGAATGCTGTACTCACATACAACGAGCTAAGCAGACATACATACAAAGCCTGACGAATCTGAGACATCCTGCACTCTTGAAGGAATGCGAAACCTTAGGTACCGGCTGGATCAATCAAATCCTGTACAATCTCAGTTGGTCATACAATGTTACGTCAGGTCACTTTCGGTCTTTAGGGAAACGGGTAGCACTACCGTACCTCATGTTGCGATGGTTGATCTACAGCCATACGTATTTAAGTGGCTTATCCGGATTCTACCCAAATCTTCAGAAGCACATGAAAGACCTGGTCTCTTAACTCCCGGGGGTTTGTTTGGGGGCAGGGCTAGATCATATCGCTTTCCAGGAAGTAGGTACACCCCTACAGCAGCCTTGCTTAATCTCCTGTGAACCAAAACACCACTCCGATGATCTTGCTCTACTTCAACTTTGTTCTTTCGTCTCTCAAATACGGTAATCATGATCACTCTGCAAGAATAGTCTTGCCCCGGTAGCGTGCGGTCCCTACTGTGATGGGTAGTTGCTCTTGTTGGCAAATTCTACTCTTATCCATAATTATGTACACGCCGTGCATTCTATAGTATTTATGTATGTGCGATAAGGCTCTGAGCCGAGAAGCAGAGATAACATGCCCCATGCCAATGCTAGCTTGTATTCATGAGTCGGGGTGCCTGTCGACGAACATATGTGAGCTGTGGATAAACTAATGGTTTGACCGCCCTGTATATATTGCGGAAGGATAAAGTGGCCACTCTGCAAAAACAAATCTGTCGGCAGAATAACAAGCAGTAAAGGAATCAACGCTTTATATCAACCCCAACAACCCTATTAAAAAGAATAATAAGAGGTATTCTCCGATAAAGAATTCTAATAACGATACCCTCAGTCTCTAAAAACTCTAAAGATCCTAATATAAAGGGGGGTTGGTATATTTACATAATTAAAAGGCTCTAAGGGGGTTATAAGCGCCTTGAAAGAAGAGGTAGGCCGGGAAGGAGAATAGGTAGATAGACGGATAGGCAGTAATTATAGAAAGTCTTAGGCAGTTAACCTTAGGCGGTTAATACTGCAGTAAGGATACTTTGTGAGAAAACTTACTTTTACAGAGTGGCCACTATATCCTTCTGTAGTGATTGTAGGCACTACACTCGTGCAACGAGGTATGACATGCTGTATATGCTGTCTACGCTGTAGTTATAGGCTTTTCACAAAACACCTCATGCCTTCGCCCTGATCACGACCACCACCTTACCTGCCTCTCCGATAGCTGCATGGGTTTGTTTGCCAGGTTTAAAAGTATAGAACCCACCATTGCTCGCCCTGCCGTGGCTCCTGGCTGGTGCACTAGCTTGCACTTTCACCCTCGTGTCAGCTGCCCTTCGCTAATCTTCCCACCATAGAATATCCGGCTTCCGGCCCATCGGAAGTCGATATAGCACACAAAAATACATACCAAGGTGTACTTTACAGTATATAACTATGCCTGCTTGAGAAGCCGTACACCCGATCATGGATAGAAGTAAAGTTCAACTAGAGGTCGTCGTGGTCAATAGAGTCAATTGAAGTGGCAAATGCTAGACTACATCACAGCCACGATCAATCTGTTATCCACGATGACCACGGGAGACATACTCAACTCCTTCCCGGTAACATGGAAGATGGACGACAATTATGGCGTGGCAGCTCGGTCTGAGAGCTATTTGCTATGGACTGCCAGCAAGCCCCAATAGCCCCGAGCTTTGCATGTACAACGAGTCAGCTCCTCATCAAAACGTGGGTCATACACAGTCTGATGTGGTATCCTAAATCCCAAATCAAGTAGCAGAATTGTGCCTCTGAGGCTACACTTTGAGCAGACAAGAACATGTACGTACTGTACACGGTCCGAGACCCGATTAGTTAAGAAAGGTCAGGGAGAATAGCAAAAGAATTATGAGGGATAAGGCAGGAGAACAAAATGAGGCGGAACCCTGTTCATGGGTCTAGTCCTATAGTCGCCTGGAGGTTCGATGCAGTAACCCGGCTACCTGCATGAAAAGAATCGTCTCATCTCGCTCTCGGCCATCGCGGCTCGTGGCTCTTGACTGTGGCTATTTAGAAATTGACTAGTCAATCTGGGAGCTTCTTTCTAGTGGCCTAAAATGCCCAAAGCCCATGGCTTATGTACTGCCGTGAGCAAGAACTCCTGTGAATCTCTACAATCCATATTCGAGTTGCTTATAGCATACAGGTGAAGTACTACAAGAGCCTCCTGGTGGCAGGGGTTGAGAAATATTGGCATTGGAATATCGGAAGAACACGTAACGCGAGAAGCTTTTATCCAGCATAAGGCGACAAACCCCTTTCAGGTGAATCAGGCACCACTTCCCAGCTTGGAGTTGGGGGCGTATTGCCTCTGCTACAATCTCGATTCAAGCTACCACCCCCCCTGCACAATCTCTGATCACCTCGGCATCATGTACTTGGGGCGTCAGGGCTAGCATAGGGAGGCAACCTGGGAACATCAATACAGTACGGAGTATGATATATCCCGGAGCCTGGCTGGAAACATTACGCATCCTATTTGCTCGGGCATTGCAAGGTTATCAACATCCGCGTCTTGGGCCCGACGCTGAACATAAAAAACGGAAATAGAAGTGACCATGCAAGGAATAAAGCCTAGAGTATTGGACACTCGACTACTTCGTGCTCTTCTTCCATTGGGGGGTAATACTCCTCGTACTCTGCTGTCAGATACACTCCGTCCTGCCTTGGTTAACCTCAGGCGTGATTTCAGACCTCGTACTGGCCAAGTAAGGGAGGAAGAAGAATTGACTAGGATGGGGGAATTCTCGCCCGACAGCTTGCAACACTTGGCATTGGATGAGAAAGGAAAAAGAAAGGAAGAAAGAGCAAGAGAGAGAGGACGGACAGAAAGGAAGAAAGCGAGTGACTTTGGCAACAAACAGCAATATCATGAATTGCAGCAGGTTGTTGCGCAGTACGGTAGGCATCGCGTGCCAAGTACCGCGGTGTAAACCCCAATCTAGGTCTCTTACACAGCTACTAGCTACCTGGCATCTCAATCCACTCACTATCCCAGGGCCGATAACTCAAAGGTAGCAAGCAGTCATGGCTAGGCAAGCAGGTAGGTGCCTTCCTGTCCTAAATCCTAATTTCTATATTCAACAACTTCCTGTGACCTCAGTCCCCCCCTCCCCTGCTGGTGACCTATGCATTACCCTGGTTTTGCCCATGTCATGCCCGTCTTGCTCCTTAACGTAATATGACTTCCATGCTTGAACCCTGTAAGTACCACAGATCTCTCTGACTATCAAAAGTCTTACTGCATGTCTGCCGCATTTGGTCCTTGAGCTAGGAGCTGATGCCCTACAGGTCGTCTTCTGATTTCCCGAATAGTCTCACTGACTACTATTGCCTCCTGTTGTGCACTTAGTTCTTGTTCGTCGAGTATGCTGCTCCGTCTGCAACGGTGTCCATGGCCGCCAGGAGCACTCCATGCGATCAAGAATAAGCAAGTGTCTCTCTCTCTCTCTCTCATATGCCTAGGGTCATACCGGAGAAAGGGCTTACCTACAAACCTGGGTAGGCTGGTGGTCTTAATTGCACCCCTGCCTAATAATTCCTCTTGTTTGGATACATATCGCATTTTCGAAGTTTGTATCCGAGTTGCACTGAGGAGCTGTTGTACCGAAAACTACTTCAACAGGCCCCCAATCGATTCCATGCTTTTTCTCCAAATTATTTAACTGGAACTGGGCTCCCTTCCTAAATTGATGCTCAAGCTTGGTCCTTGGTTTCGTGCAAGCTAAAACGAGTGTCTTCGAGAAGTGCAGTACCAGTACTGGTGTCGTGCCCTCAGCCTTTTTCCGTGCTTGTCTTCTGCGGAGAGCTTTCCTTGCCTGGTCGCTCACCTCCCCCCCCCCCCCCCTTCTTCTCGCCCAATCCAATTATTGCGGGCCCACGCTCATCAAGGCAATCTCCCTGTGGTGGTGTCACCCAACTTGCTGTCTCGACTCGGACTAGCTGTCTTGGGAGCTCCAACTTGCTTGCGGCAAGCTTCAGACCAGCATGAGCGGCTATACAAGACGCAATGAGCATCATGATGGTTACAATTTCACCCATCAAACGGCCCTTCCTCTTCCTTACAGCCATAACGACAATAATGACTTCAGTGTAAACGAGTCAGGGGCATTAATTTTCAGCCAACCATCTTTTCATCCTTTTACACCACAGTTTACTTCACCATATAGTCACCCCAGCCTATCAACAAGCACGCATCATTTTTCCTCGAGCAATCATTCCCCAGCGCATTCCATTCCTTCAACGCCCGACCATGTGCCCCTGCAGCAGCATCCTACGCAGTATTTCTCCCATTTGCGCTATATTCAGTCACCCAGCTATTTTACTCTTCGTGAAGCGCTCGGTGATGCGGAAATCGAGGCCCAGGAGTCTAGCAATGAGCACACCATGCTTTCAGAACCAGTTGTACCACCACTAGAAGGCTTCCCAAATGTGAGAGAGTTTGACCAATTAATGAAAAGGTGTGGTTTCACTATTTTCCTGAGACGTCTAATACCAATAGCATGAGGATACTCATCAAGACGCTTGCTAGTTACGTCGACGACTTATCTGTCAAGAAGCAAGACAAGGCATTGATCCATGCCAAAAGAGCGCGAAATATCAAGACTGTCCTGTTAGACCCTAAAGATACAGCTATAGAATCAGCTCAATTTCGGTAAGACCATATCCTACCCTCACGTCAAGATGAATATTACAGCAGCGCTATGCCTTCATCATATGTCATATCGCCCACCTTAGCGTCTACTGAGGCTATCTTTCATTAGATTCTGGGTAAAGAAGATGTTCAAGCTTCAAGCTGTTGGTCCTGGAGTATCGGATGTCAGTATTTGTATCCGATTCACAGATTCCCCTAGATGCTTACCCGGACATGCCAGCACAGTATACGAGGTTGATCTGCCACGAAGGAAAACCGGTGGCCATTCGAGAGAAGCTATTCAAAATTCTAACAAGAGCACATCAACAATGTCAACATGGTGGAAGGGACAAGACCTCAGCTCAAGTTCGACAGATCTATTCGTGGTGAGTGATATGTATCGCGCAAGTTAGAGCCTTCAAGGTTGTCCTTGAGTTTCCCACTCATGTGCATTGCTACCCATACTCTTTATGAACTAGTACGCAGTCTAACTTCTAGGTATTCACGTCACATTCTTGAAGGGTCCCGAAAGAGCTCATCTCACGCTTTGTCAAGATATGTCCTACTTGCCAAGTGCGTCGCGGTGGCTCGCGATTGACGCCCCCTAGTTCAAGAAGGAGCTCTCCGCGCTTAGAGACAGTGTCGCGCTCGCCAGCACTCCCGTCGCCACCAATTTCTAGGCGCGACTCCAATTTGAACGCACAATTGTCATTGGACAGATCCCAGGCTGATTTGTTTAGTCAATTCAATAGTCATGGTAATCATGGTCATTGGTCAGACAACCAAAGAAGCCTACAAGAGAGGCAGCCGTTGTCTTCGACTACTCTACGCTCATATGGAGTTGGAGCGATGAGCCACCTTCCAGGATCTGTCCCGGGAGTTCTAGAGCCATTCCAAAGTGACTTGTCGGTTTCACCGCCTCAAGTTGGTTACGGCACAAGCTATCCTTCAGCACATGGATCATCTAGTCAAAGAAGCTATTGAGATCCAGTGGATCCACGAGGAGATCCAATTTACCTTGAATCCCGGCACAGCTAACGATTACAACACTGCGAGGGATCATCACGCCCAGCTAAAATGCTCTAGTCTGTTTTTGAATATCTATGTCCAGTTTGTCTACTCTTCTGCTTTCAATTGAGTTAATGACATGAAGTATGTGTTGAGATTATACTCGTTTGTGAATTGAGTAGAGGACCTTGTTTTAAAGATTCTTTTAACAGTGCCACCCTTTGAGAATAGAAGTCTAGAGTTTTCCAACTATAATACAGATTGACCACCAGGATTAGGCAACGACGAATACATATTTCGTGACAAATTCTCAAAATGTATTGGATGCTGAAAAGCATGATCGAAAGGAAAGGGAAAGACAGCATCAAACATTGTCCTGCTGATCAATGATAATGTGGTTCTCTGTTAGAGTAAAGTCAAATGAAACTCCGCAGATCGAGTAGCCTTATCTCGTTTGTGAGTCAAAGTATACCACGCTACAACCTGGCTTAGACCGGGAGTGAGAACTTTTTACCCTTCATCACCCTATCCCAGTAGTCAGTACTTTTGAGAGCCAGCTTGAGAAGCTGGAATAACTCACTTGGTATAGTAGATATAGAAGAAATCCGAATATAGCAGTGTTTGTACGATGCCAGCAATGACTGGAATAGAGTGAAAGTGACGTTCAGCATAATACCTGTAGATCCAATTGGGGATGTAAAGAGCGCGGTAAAGGCCTAGCGCAAAAAGATAGTGTGTTGTTATGGTGTCTGCTTCTCCGGTGCGCTGAAGCATGAAAAGTTGCGGAAGAATAGCTACTGATTCTAACCATATGGAAAACGTCCAAAGAATCTGCACAAAGTTCTGAGCGGACAATTCAGATACTGGACTTGGAGACTGACCTCTGAGATGGTGTAGTCGTGGGGAAACAACAAAGCCAAAAGGGTACTGAAACAGAGAAGATATTGCACCTTGAAGGTATCGAGGTTCGGATCATGCGTGGGCTTGTACTCGGTGAGCATGAGATAAATGATATAAGCTGAAGAGCCTATGAACAAGATTTTGAAAGTTGTATTGTAGAGGGAGTCCGTAAAAGCCCAAAACAAATCTGCAGTCAAAACACAGGATTAGAGAAGAATATTTGCATGTTGGCAGCACGGCTCACCAAGATATCGCGTGATGAAAACCATTAGGTATAGAACCTGAGATTTAAATGATAGTCCCGAGCAGCTCTATTATCGCAATCAATCACCCAGTTGGAGGACAATGAATGCTGCTAACTTACACTCGACGACTTCATTTTCTGCAAAAGAATAAAGATAGATGCGAGATGAGAGAAATCGGCTAGTTCAAACAAGGTTAAAATGCGAGTATGCTCCTGGAGGGCGCGATTGGTACTTACCTGCTAACCTGAAGATGTTCATGGTGAAAGATAGGTATTGGCTTTCAATCCAACCAAAGGAAGAATTAATGAGAAGATTTATCTGAGAAGGAAGACGCAGGTTCAAGATAGTCAGGTAACTATGGAGGGTGAACAGAAGCTCGGATAAATTGACTTGAGAATATCTGTCTCACTTCCTATGTTGACTTAATGTTGACACGAAAACAGCAAGCTCCGCGCGACATGGGAGAAGGGAAGGTGCGCCCCACACTTCCTGATACATAGTTAGTTGGCACTTACCTCAGTACTAGGTAACTTACGAAGACTTGATGCCGTAATACAGGATGCCGGAGCACGGAAGGCCAATCACAGAATCAAAAACTATTGATGAACTTCGGGTTTGATCCACCTGGCACTGGGCACTGGGCAGAATGAAGTGAGTACCACTTTTAGTTAGTAGCTTGGTTATGGAGTAACTTGGTACTCTGCTTGGGGTGGGGGTCGCCTCCACCTCACAAATAACTCCATCTCAAGAATAACAAAAAATGTATACAAATCCTACTCTTTTTTTAAAAAAGTATAACTAGATCAACTAAGAGAATTAGGCTTCTAGACTATAGTATTAGTCTCTTAATATAGGGATTTATACATTTGTCTTTTTTTAATCAAGAATACCTTATAGATAAAGAATTAGTTCAAAAGATGCCTTGTTTATCAGCTATTTAATAGTTTTTTCTTATTAAAGGTCTACTTAAGGGATATCTTTTTTCTTATTTAGAATAACTTATAATAATAAGCTATTTTTATCTTCTATTAAAATATTAAACTCTAATCTTAATAGTTAGCTAAATTATACTTAGTATAAAAAGTGGATTTGTATACATTTTTTGTTATTCTTAAGATGAAGTTATTTGTAAGGCAAAGACAACCAACCTGTAACAACGGGTGGGGTGCCGCAGCAACAGGTATGTACATACTGTACAAGAATTAGCCGGGGGGGCCTGTGAGAGATATCCGGGGTCATGTGACCTCGGACCTCACTACTTCGGCCATGTAGCTAGATACACACATAATGATATATATATAAAGCAGTTACAGGCTATATATCACAGTACAGATCTAATGCACCAATTCCACCTATTCTATCTGTTTAACTTATTTAATCTGTTTAACCTATTCTGTTTTAATAATCTAACTATTTATTTAATTGTTTTATATATAATTTACAATTTTTTAATTGTCTGTTTATTTTTAATTCTGTTTATAGCTTTTTAAACTATATTTTATATATAAATTTAAAAAAGCCTAATCCAGTAGCTAAAGAGATTTAAAAAAATTAATTATAAAAAATTATTTTATTTATACTATTATTTTTACTATTTAGCTAAATTAAAAACTAGATACTAGTCTACTTTTTAATAGTATATAGTTTTTACTCTTAAAAATAGTAGTACTAGTAAAATATTAGTAATTCTATAACTTTTAGTAATATTAAATATATTACCAAAGTTTATTTAATATATTAATAAATATTTGAAAAATAGTCTTATTATTATAATTAAATCTATATCTTTACTGGCAAAGCAGATTATAAAAAAAACTAATTTAAAGTGTTGGTGTTTGAGGGCTTGAAGAAACAATTTTATAGATAGATGCTTAATTAATTTCCTAAGTTTGCTGTCTCAACAGCTAACTATATTCTCCCACTTGGGTGGTGAGGAGTGGCAGAATACCAGCTTATTATAGTATTTTTACTATAGTAAACTCTGTATGTAATACTTCCCCTTATAGAAAAATAAAAGTATATTAAAAAAATATAAAAAAATTATAATACAGAACTTAAAATCTAAATCAACGGAGGCAATAAATAAATAAAATTATGAAAAATAGGAAATAGTAGAAATTAATATTATAAAAAACAGATTAAAAAATAAAAAAAGATATACTTATTACACAGTTGATATATTAAAGTAATAATAAATATACAGTTAAATAGTTAACTTAGCAAAGTCCTGGAAATCTTTTATAAATTAAGTTGTTAAATAGCCACTATTTTAAAGGCTTAGAACAGAAATTATAATTATTAGTATTGTTAAGATCCAAAAACTATTTTTAATATTATAAAAAATATACTATATATAAAAAGTAAATATAGTATTAATAATTTTTTTTTAGTAAAAATATATATTTTTAATACAGTTATATATAGTCCCTAGATATTATTTTTAATAAAGTAAAAAAAGCAGTATTTTTTCTACAGAAGATCTTTCAATACCAGGATATTTTTTATATTTAAAGTAGAGTAAAACTAGAAATATTTAAAAAAAGTTTTTTTATAATCTTAATACTTAGCTTTTTTTTAAATAAGATGGTGGTTAATAATCCAGTTATAAAGTTTACCTAGTTAATATCTGTATTTTTAAAAAATAATATAATAATAAAAGTATTATTTTTATTATTAAATAAGGGGTGTATAAATTTTTTATTATTAAAATCTCTTAATTTTTTTTATTTATTAATACTGTTTTATCTGTTTTAATTTTTTAAAGGTATTTTAAAATCTTTTTATACTTTTAATATACTTAGGAAAAGCCTTAGCAGCTGGAATTATATTATTTTTTAATTTAATTTAATCCTATATTTTATTTATTTAGCTGTAGAAAAAAACTTTTTTAAAAAACTTTTTATAACTGATTTACTATTTAGTATTATTTTAAATAAAGATATTTTTTAAGTTTACTAAGTTTTTTAGCAGGCAGATTTACAGCTGTATAAATAATATTTATTTTCTAATCTATAACTTTTTAATATTATATAAATATATTTTTATTATAGTTTTTTATTATCTCTTTAGCTTATATAATCTATTCTGGTATTAGTTTAAAAACCTTTTTTTAATTCTATATTTTATTTTAAACTCTAGAAGAAAATTATAATTTTTAAAATTATTTTTAAAAAAGTTTTTACTGTACTGATTAATAATATAATATAGGTTTAACTTAATTTATAACTAGTAAAAAATATATATAATAAAATTATTATAAATTATTTTATATTAGTAGATATATATACTACCCTATATTTAGCTAACTTAAAACTTTAAAAGCTTTAGTTTAATATAAATAAATAATATAAAAAAAATAAAAAGTATTGAAAAAGCAAATTAGCTGATAAAGTATAGTTAATAAATTAAATAATTAATACTTTTTTATTAATTTTATAGTCCAAGTACTTAGCTGGAATATCTGGGATTTAATTAGTACTCTAATAATCTACTACTTTTTTATTATTTTTTTTAAATATTTTATTAGTTTTTAAGTTTAATAATATAAGGTATTTATTAAAATTAATAGGCTGTAGAGTTGCTGGAATAGATTTTTTAAAACTTATAAATATAAAATAGTTAAACTTTTTTTAGGGTGCTGTTTTTTATAGGGTTGTTAAAATCTAAATAAAAATCTTATATATACTTTTTTAGCTTTGGTTTGTTGTACTTAAATAGTTTTTTTTATACTTAGATTTAGAATCTGGACTATTTTGTTGTAAGCAATTAAAAACAAAGCTGAAGTCTAATCTAAAATTAGATATTATTTTAAAGTAAAGTTTAAAAAGTCTATAAAAGATTATTAAGTTAAGCTAAATTTATTTTTAAAAAAATACTAGTTTTTTTAATATTTTAATATTACTGTTGCTGTTCCGGCTTTAATATAAGTTTTTTTTTATTAAAGCAGATGTATTTTGTTATAGAAAAGGTGTTACAGTGCAGACCTGATGTATCTGTCTTACCTGTTCTACCTATTCAACCTGTCTAATCTATTTAATCTATTTAACCTGTTTTACCCTAATAACCTGTTTATTCTTTTTAATTATTTTATATATAATCTATAATCTTTTTAACTGCCTGTTTACTTTTAATTTTATTTATAGCTTTTCAAGCTATATTTTATTTATAAATTTAAAAATAGCTTAACCTAGTAGCTAAAAAATATATTAAAAAACTAGTTATAAAAAATTATCTAGTCTATACTATCATTTCTACTATTTAGCTAAACTAAAAACTAGATACTAATCTGCTTTTTAATACTATATAGTTTTTACTTTTAGAAATAGTAGTTTTAATAAAATACCAGCAATCCTGTAATTTTCAGCTATACTAAATAATCTAAAAAAGTTTATCTAATATATTAATAAATATTTTAAAAATAATAAAACTATTATAATAAACTATACTAATATATTATAAATACTAAAGCTGTATTTACTAATATTTAGTATACTATTATTATAAAAAATATACTACTTAACTACTAAATAAAATAGATCTAAAAAAAAACCAATCTAAACTGTCAGCTTATAGAAATAAATACTGCCTAAAAATTACCTTTAAAAAATAAAACTAAATCTAAATTAAATATATTAAAGCTATTTAGATTATTATTTTTATAAGAAATACTTTAGTATAAACTTTAAAATTTATATTTATTATTAAAAATACTATAGCTGCTCTAGTAAAAGTAATTATATTAATTACTTTTAAATCTTCTACTTTTATTTTTTTTTAAATATTTATTTAATTTTAATAAGTTTAAAGGTAACTATTCCAACTTCTAATACTTTATTTTTAAATTAAAAATAAATAAATATTAATACTAATTAATATACTACTGCTACTATTTAAAAATCCTATATTACCAGCTGTCTAGATAAGATTTTATATATATAAATCTAATTCTATATTAAAAATAAAAAGTAAATACTAAATAATTTTACTAATATTTTTATACTGTTTAAATATTTTTTTAGTAATTTTAACTATACCTGTACTACCTAAAATAAACTATACTACTTAAAGTTAAAAACCTATAATTTTATTATATTTTTTATTAAATTTAAATATTTAGTATAAAAAGCCTATATATATTTTAATACCCTATTTTTTATACTTAAAAATAATATTAGCTGGGATTTTAAAAATATACTTTTAATTAATATTTTATTTAAAAGGGACTATTAAAACCTAGTGTATTTTTTTAGATATTTAATAACTGCTGTTTATAATATAATATTAAAGCTTATAAATACTTCTAAAGACCTGCTACCAATCCAGTACTATATATCTAAAAAAAATTAGTTCAGATCTTAGAATAAGAACTATTTAAAAAGATCTGCTATTTTAAAATCTAATTTTATAAATCTATTTATCTATTGTATACTACTGGTTTTCCTACTAAAGAACCAATTACTACAACTACTAAAAATATTTTTATTATAAATTAAACTACTATTTTATTAAAAATTATTCTTAATCTAATACTAAGATACTATAAGTAGTATTTATATATTTTTTATTTTTAAATCCCTATACTTATTTACTGCATTTTTTATTTTTAAATTTCTATATTTATTTACCTTTAAAATATTATTTATTTCTTTTTATTATTTTATAAAGTTTACTTTTATTAATAAAATCTATTTATAGTTTTTATAAGCTTTTTAATTTTATTTTTTACTATAATTTAAATATTTTTACTTATTTAACTCTAGTAAACAGCTAAAAAAAGTAAATTTATTCTAAGCTGCTAATAGGCCAACTTTTTATATAGTTATATACTATTTTAAAAGCTGTATTTAAAATAATTTCTAAAAAAAAAACTTTAAAAAATTAATTTAATAGTTATTTTTATTATTTTAAACCTTAAAGGTATAAAAGTCTTAATCTATACTATAATTAATACTAAATATTTTATTTTAAAAATAATAAATAAAAGCTGGGCTGAGGCCTACTAGTTACTATTATACTTTTTAAAAATTTATAAAATAATTATAAGATTTAACAGCTAATAAAAAAAGTTAGGCTGTATTATTTACTATATTTAAATAATTTTTAAAATTTATAATTATATTAAAAAATTTTTTTAATTATCTGTTTTATCTACTATTTAATTATTTTTAGCTTTTTATAGCTAAAAGTCTATAATTTTTATACTAGTTAATTTATATATATAGTCTAGTTTATTAGTAAGTACTACTAGAATTATTATAATATTCTATTAAAACTTTAAAAATTAAAGTACTATATAATATACTAGTAAAAGCCTATTTTAAAAATATTATACTTTTAAAAGTTTTAATAAAAAAGAATATTTATCTAGTTTTATTAACTATATAGACTACTTATATTATAATTATTTAATATTTATAATAATAATAAATTAAATTAATAAACTACTATAGACTTTGGTTAAACCAAAAAAATAAACTTTACTTAAAAAATTTAAAAATTTTAATAATATTTTTTTTAAAAAGCTTGGAAGTTATTTTTATAATAAAAGTATAATTATATTTTTACTTTAAAAAACAGAAAGTTTTTAATTTTTTAGCTTTTTATATAAAATATTTTAAAATAAATTATAAGTTTTGAAAAGTAGCTTTTAAAAAATTAAAAAAAAAAATTATTTTTTTAACTTTATTACTAGTTGCCTTTCCAGTACTATTTATAAAAAAGTTTAGAAAAAATTTAAAATTTAATATTAACTACTATATTTTAAATATTATTTTTATAAAAAATAAATCTCTACTTCTGCTTATAAAAAAAACTTTAAATAATCTAAAAAAAATAAAATACTTTAAAAAAATTAATTATTAGTATCTTTAATAATATTAAAATTAAAAAGGGCTAAAAGTATTTAACTGTATTTTAAATTTATTTAAAACTATATAAAATATTTATGATATTATTTAGACTTACTAAAGCCTCTGCTATTTTTCAAAAATATATAAATAATATTTTAAAAAACTATTTTAATATATTTTATATAGTTTATTTAAATGATATTTTAATCTACAGCTGTATTTATAAAAAATACTTTAAATATATTTAATAAGTACTATAAAAGCTATATAAAGCTGGATTATATACTAAACTATTAAAATATAAATTTATAATTTTTAAAATTAAGTTTTTAAATCTAATTATAGGCTGTAATAAATTTTATATAAATTTAAAAAAAATTAAAACTATAGCTAAATAGTCTACTTTAATCTGTATGATTAATATATAAGCCTTTTTAAACTTTAGTAATTTCTATTACTAATTTATTTATAATTTTTTTTAAAACTAACTGCTCTGCTAATATATCTAATAAAAAACTTTTTAATATATTTATAAATATTTTTTTTAAAGTACTAGTTCTGCAACTGTTTAATTAGACCTGTAATATTATTTTAAAAACTAATATTTTTAATTATATTTTAAAAAAGATACTGTTTTAGTAGAGAAATAATAAAGTTTTATATTTAATTATATATTCTTTTAAAAAGTATATATCTGCTGAATACAACTATAAAATATATAATAAAAAATTATTTACTATTATTTACTACTTTAAAAAATAATAATTTAAGCTAAAAAAATCCTATTTTTAATTTAAGTTATTATTAACTACTATAATTTAAAATATTTTATATCTACTAAACTGCTAAACTATTAATAGATTTAATAGTTTAAATTTTTATTATACTTAAATTTTAAAATTATTTATAGATTTAGAAAATATAATATTAAGCCTAATAATTTAATTAAAAAATTAGATATATTTTTTTTAAAAAAAGACGTACTTACTATACTAATACTAAATAGTATTAAAGTAAAAAAATATTAATTTTATTTATTTACTAATATCTTCTTTAACCCTACTAAAAGGTAAAAATAATAAAAAAAAATAATTCTAAAAAATATTAAAAATATATCTAAAGTAAAGCTAGTATTTATTATATATATTTAAAAAAATATTATTTTTAAAAATAAATAAAATTTATAATTTCTATTTAAAATATAAAAGCCCCTTTATACAGTTTATAAAAAAAATAAAAAAATAAAAAAAATACTAAAAGCTTTAGCTACTAATAAAAACTATTATCTAAATATATTATTAGTATTATATAAAAAAAAACTTTTTATTTTATAAAACCTAATTATAAATATTAAATAATAAATAAATTAAGGCTAAGCTAATACAGCTAGCCTATAATAAATCCATTTTTAAATATTTTAAAAAAATTTATATTTATAAATTATTAGTTTAAAAATACTACTGGCCCAATATCTACTAATATATAAAATAAAAAATAAAAAACTACTATATTTATTAAAAAGTAACTTTATTTAAAAAGTAAAATAAAAAAATTTTAAAGCTTTTATTAATATTTAAATAAATATAATAAAATATATTTATAAACTTTAATATATATTTATTTTAAAAGCTAAAACTATAATACTATTTTAATAATTGTTTATTATTTAATAAAAATAAAATATTTAATATTATATAATTTTACTGCTAATACTGCTGCTGTTGCAACTATATATATTTAATATATATAAAAACTATATAATTTATTTTAATTTTTTTTTTTAAATAAAAAATTTTAGTTTATTTTTAAATTTAAAAAATATTTAATATAATAATTAAATATTACTAGTAAGCTTTTTATAGTATATTATTCTAAAACTAATAGCCAAAGTAAAAAAATTAATTTTATTTTTTTAAATAATATCTTGAGATTTATATAAATTATTTATAAAATAACTAAAGTTAATAGCTTTCTTTAGCTAAATTTACTTTAAATATAATTTATTTTAATACTATTAAAATTATTTTATTTTTTATAAACTATAGTTTTTATTTTTATATAGGCTTTAAGTCTATAGTAATTCTAAATAGTCCAACTGCTAAAAAATATAAATTAATTTACTATAAAAATATAAACTATTATTAAATTTATTAAAGTAGAAATATCTACTGTCTAAGTCTAATATATAAAATAAATAAACTAATAATATAAACTAATAAAAAGATCCAAAAAAATAAAAAATATAGTTATATATTTATTATATTTAAATATTAAAACCTAGTAAAAAGCTTAAAGATAATATTTTAAAACTATATAAAATTTAAAAAATTATTAGTTTATATATTTACCAGCTAATTTTATTTTTTAGTATAAAAATATACTTTATATTTAATATTAGCTTATTTATTTTTACCAGTAAAAAACTAGTTTTAGGCTAATACTAATTTCTACTACTATATATAAAAATTAACAGCTTAAAAAATAAAAAGTTAAAAATATCTTAAACTTTATATAAAACTATAAAAAATACCGCTGCCTTTAATTAATATATATTATAAAATAAATTAAATATCCAGATCCAACTGCTGAGCCAGTCCAGTACTTAAAAATATTTATTAAATAATTAAATATTTTTATTACTATTATTTTAAAAAAATATAACTTATATTTTAATAGAACTTAGTTTTAAAAAAATATAGTATTATAGTACAGATCTGATATATCTATTTTATTTAATTTATTTATTTAATCTATTTAATTTATTTTATTTTAATAATTCTTTTTTGTTTTATATATAATCTGTAATCTTTTTAACTGCTTATTTATTTTTAATTCTGTTTATAGCTTTTTAAGCTATATTTTATCTATAAATCTAAAAATAGCCTAATGTAGTAGCTAAAGAATATATTAAAAGAACCAGTTATAAAGAATTGTCCAGCCTGCACTGTTATTCCTACCACCCAGCCAGACTAAGAACCAGACACCAGCCCGCTCCTTGACAAAAGGATTAAAAAAAGTAAAAATTAATACTTTTTTTCATTAAGCTTTTTTTTTAATTAAGCCAGTCTATAAAGTCCTGTTTTATAGGGATTATTTTAATACTTTAAGCAATCCTTACTTTATACTCCAGTTTTCTTTAATATATAGATTTATATAATTAAAAATACTTTTAGGGGGTAAAGGTATAAAGGTATTAAAAATATTAATAAAAAAATAATAATAGTATAAAAAGAAAGTAAAGGGAAAAGAAAAGTTGGGGGCAAGGGTACATATTATAGTAGTATATTAGTAATAGCAACAAAATTATAAATATAATAGTAAAATAAATAATTACTATTGCTGTAGATACTTTTAACTGTATACTAGATAATATATATTAGCCTGTCCAGATTTAGGCTGCTAGTTAGTTAAAAATACTATTAGTTATATTTTCTAACTAATTTTTTTTATTTTTTATAAGTCTTATTTTTTATACCAGATACTATCTTTATCTGTATATCTAAGCTATTTTACTAAATACTTAAAAATACTATTTTTTAGATGTTGGCTAAGTAAGCTTTTAATTTTATATATGTCTCCAGTTACTAAATTAGCCTCTAAAAGCAATTAATTAAATAGGTTTTTCTAAAGCATATTTTTTAACTTTTATATATATAGTTTAAGATAAGTAATACTAATAACTGGATAGATTTGCAAATCTAAAGGCAATTTAATAAAATATACTAATAATAATTTCTTTTTTAAAATCTTAAAAAAACTAGTAAATATATTAATTTTTTTTTTAAAACCGCAGAAGTCTTATATTTCCAGTAAAAAAAAAGCTTTACTAGATTATCTTCTTAAAATACTATATTTTTATATTATATATTATATTAATACTTTATATTTATTTTTACTATTTAAAGTACTTTTATTACTATTATATATACTAAAAAATTCTGCAGTTAATTAGTTAACTGTTTTACTATACTAAGATTTAGTATTATTAGTAGCTTTATACTATATATTAATATATATAAAAAAAAACTGTATAGATATATTTTTATATAAGTTTAGAATAGCTTATAATTAAAGTAAAAGTTCTAGCTAGTCAGCAGTATTATTTAATAATATAACTATATATAAAAAAATCTTAACTGTTTAGTTTATTTTTTTACTCTGTCCATCTGCCTGTATATAGCTTATAGTAGTAAAGTATTACTTTATACTAAATAATTTAAATAGTATAGTCTATAAATTAAAAAAAACTTTTAAATTTTTATTACTAATTAAAACTTTAAATATATTTTAGTTTTTAAGTATTAGTATTTTAAATAGTAGATTTATTTACTATATAGTATTTTAGTTATACTAATCCAGTATAATTATTATATACTTAGTATATTTTTAAATAACAGTAAAAATAATATTAAAGTTTTGATTATCTCTACTATGAAAAAGTACAGTTACTATATTAATTATTAAAGTATAGAAAAAAATTAGTAGTAATAAGATTAGTTATAAATATTTATATAAATAATAATATAAGACATTTTTATTTTTATATTTATAGTAATATATAATATACTATTTAATCTAATATTTATATTAAAAAAAGATTAAGCCTTATAAATTTTTAATTATATAATTTTTACCAAAATAACTAAATATATTATATATATTTTTAAAGATTTTTTTAATATTATATTTAGTGTATATAAAAAGTGCTGTATATTAAAAAGCAGTTCTTTATTTACATAAAAAAGTAAATTAACTTTTACTTATACTTTATTATTCTAGTTAATTTAGTTAATATTTTTTAATTATTTAGAGTTATCTATATATGTTTTGTAAATATAATTTTTAAAATTATTTACTAAATATATTAATAAAATTATAGATTTATTTTATACTACTTCTAAATATAATATATTTAAATAGAAGTTATTATTATATACAGTTCCAGTTATAAATAATAGTAACTTTAAAAATATATTAAAAATAATATATAGTTTTTTTAGCTTATATACTACAGTTAGTTAAAAAAACTACAGATATTAAACAGTATAAATTAGATATAAATTAAGTTAACTTATTAAAATTAATATTAAAAAAATTTATTTTAAAAAAGATTTTATAGTTTAATAATTACTGTATATAACTGATTTCTATACAGCCTAGACTAAATATCTATATTTACAAACTATTTATACTAATTTTAATATTTTTAGTTTAGTTAGCTAATAATTATATTCTACTGTACTTAGATTTTAACTAAATAATAGAATTAATTATATTATTTTTATTAGTAGAATTTTTAGTGGGATACTATTTACAGTACTAATTACTAATTTATTATGCTAATAAAATTATTAAGTTTAGTAAATATTTTTAAAAAATTAAGTTTTAAAATTACAGTAATTTTTATATTAGTAGTTATCATACTAAAGGCATTAATATTTTAACTAAAAATCTTAATAAATAAAAATTTTAAAAATAATATATTTAGTAATAAAATAATATATATTTTTTTATATTTATTAAAAAATTAGTATAAGTATTATAAGTACTTTTTAAGCTTACCAGAAAAAAAATAAAGTTATTAATATAAATATAAAGAAATCTTTTTATTTATTAAAAAAAATTTTTAATTTGGTATTATATATAAAAAATTAAATTTGGGTAGCCTATAGAATAGACTTTTAAAAATTTTTATTTTTAGTATAAAATAATACTGGTAAACTGCCAGCTATCTAAATATACTAGCTATTAGTAAAATATTTTAATTATATTAAGTATTAAAAAATAGGCTGTACTAATAAATACTATAATAATATTTATTTATAATAAAACTAGATAGATATCTGGGATTATTAATATATTTAAAGCTTAAATATTAATAACTAAACAAAGTTTTAATAATTTTTAATTTATATTATTAATAATAACTTTTATAACTATAAAGACTAAAGCATCTAATAGTATAAAGTTCTTTAAATATTTTATATAGTTTATTTTTAAAAGTTTATTAAAAATATTATTAACTGCCTTTTAATATATTAGACTAAGCTTATAGATTTTTACTATTTTATCTAGTTTATTTTTTTATTTTTTATATAATAAAATACTGAGCTAGTATCTATTAGTATTTTAACTATATTTTTATTTATTTAAATTTTAAAAAATCTCTGTACTAGTTTTTTAAGTTTATACTACTATTTTATTATACTATAAACTATAATACTAATATTTAATTTTTTTATTATTATAAAATTAATATTAAATCTAAGCTTACTTTGTATTTCTAGTACAACTGCAGTTAGATTTTTAAGTAAATCTTATAATTTAAAGGTTGTATAGTAGACTATAGTAGTATTAAATTTAGAAATATAATTAAGCCTAGTATAGTACTTAATAATAGTTAGCTAAAAAAATAAATAAGTTGCTATTATATTTATAAAATTTATATTTATAATATAAATAAAAAAAATTATATTTATATACTACTTTAGTTTAAAAATATATTTATAGTTTTTTACTAGATATAATAGTTGTACTAGAAGTATAACTTTTTTATATACTAAAATAATAATTTTTTTAATAAATACTAAGTATATTTAGCAGTAATCTAGCTTAAAAGTAATTATTAATAAAAAATTACTTTTTAATAATATGTTATTTTAATAAAATATTTTTAAAATTAATTTTAAATCTATATAGTTCTAGAGTATTACAGCTAATAAAAGATAGACTTTTAAATCTTAGATTAAATATATATTTATATATATATAAATAAAAACTAACTTATTTTTAACTTTAGTAGAGATTAAAATAGAAACTATAATATATTTTATACTATTAAATTTTTACTTAATATTTTAAATATATACTAGTTTAGTAGTATTTATTACTTTTAAAAAAATTAGTAGTAAACTAGTATTTATTAATTATAAATATTATATACTTTAAATCTAAGTATACAGTATCTATATTATTATTAATATAAATTTTAAATATAGTATATTTCTAGTTTTTAAATTTACCAGATTTTAGTACTTTGAAAAATTTATTTATTTTAATAATAAAATATTTATATTTATATAAAATATACAAGGTTTGCAACTTGTAATATATATATATAGTATATTATTAAAAATAAAAAATATTAAATAATCTAAGTATTAGAAATTAAATATATTATAATATTTATAATAATTAAAAATATTTTTATTTTTATAATAGTTGTTAAAATAATAGATTTTATTTTTATTATATTTTTAAATATTTTAGGCTTTATTATATATATAGTCTATCTAGCTATATTAAAAATATCTACTATAAATAAAATTACTATTACTATTAATATTAGTTTTATTATAATATATTTTTTAAAATTTATTTTTATTATAGTTTTAATAATTATAGCTATAGTAGTTACAGCTGTAACAGTAATTATATCTACAGTTATTATATTAATTTTTATAGTTATTTTTATAGTTATAATTATATTTATAATTATTATTATAGTAAATACTATAGTTATTATATCTATTTTTACAGCAGCTATTTTAATAGTTATTTTAGTAATTATTTTAGTAGTACTTTTACTTAAAGGGTCTATATAAGTCTATTTTATACGATTTATAGTAATAGTAGATATTATTTTAATTATTAAAGTCTTAGTTATAGTAATTATAATTATAATAATTATAGTTCTAATAATTATAAGTATTTTTATAAAAATAATTTTTTTAGATCTTTTTTTATATTTAAATTATACTTATTTTTTTATATAGTAAAGCAGAAATTTATTTTATTAATAAAGTTTTTAAATAAAGTATCTTATTTAGATTTTTTTTAAATTTTAATAAAGTTTAGGATTAATATAATACTATACTTTAATTATAATATTATATTTATTTAATATACTCTATATTTTTACTAAACTAGTAATTTTAAAAATATATGCTATTAAAAATTAGTTAAAATAAATATTTTATACTATATATCTACAGTTGTTAAGTTGCTTTTAAAATTAATTATCTAAAACTTTTTAGTAAGCCTTAATTACAGCTATGTAATAATTAATATTTTTAAAATTAATTAAACTAATTTAATAAATCTTATTAATTTACTGTATTTACTATATAATAGTATTACTATAGAATAATATATTTATATTTTCACTTATAGTTATAATACTTTTAGTAAATAATATAATATAATGTTATTAGTAAAAGATTTAAATAGTATAGTAGTATTTTTTTTATTATACTTAACCAGATTATAATATCTTTAGCTGGATAGTATATTTAAAAAAAATAACTAATATTTAATATATACTACTGTATATTATTACCAACTTAAGATCTATTTTAAGATTCTATTTAATTATTATTATTATTATTCTTATAAACTGGAGGTGGTAGAAAAAGTAAAAATATTATATTTTATTAAGTTTTATATTATTAATAATATTATTTATATACTTTTAGTATATTTACTATTGCCTGTACTATTACATTTTAAAACTATACTTTTTAAGTATTATTTATAAGTTCTGCTATAGTTTATATACTACTGTTGTAAGTATTATTTAATAAATTAACTTATATAGATATATTAAAATATATATAGTCAGTCTAAGTACCTTTATTAATATATATATAAAGTATTTATATAAAGAAATTGTAATATTAAGTTGGCAACTGTATAAATAATACTAATAAGTTAACTAATACTTTATATAACAATAGACTTGGTAATTTAATTTTATTAGAAAGTTAAACTAGTTTAGAATGTTAAACTGGTTTAGAATATTGAACTGGTTTAAAATATTAAATTTAAAAAGAAATAGAAAAAATAAATATTTTAATAAATATACTAAATATATTTAGGCTGGCGAGTAGTAGAGTTTTTAACTTTAAAAAAGTAAAAAAATATTTATTTATAAAAAAATATCTACTTCTGCTTCAGCAAAGAAAGTGGTTGTGAAAATATGAAAAAAATAAAAAGATAATAACAGTAAAATAATATTTTTAAACTTGTTTATTACTACTTTAAATAATCTTTTATTATTTTACTTAATATAATAGATATACTTAGGTTTAAAATTACTAAAGTTATAACTATAAGTTTTTAATCTTTAGACTTCTAGTAGTAATTAGTTTATAATTACTTAAGCAGTAGCTAAAATATCTGTAGCTAAATCTAACTTTCTATAACTAGTTTTAATAAAACAGAATATATAATATACAGTTAGAATAATGTTTTTTAAATATATTAATATACAGAAAAGTGCAGTAGTATATAACTGTTAAAAAAGTAAATATATAATTATATAAAGCTAAAATTGCAGTTAGTTATATAATTTATATATAAATATATTTATACTATTAGTAGTACTAATTAGTTAGGTCCCTGCAAGATAATAATACATAATAGTATTAAAAAATATTAAATATTAAGAATTTAATAAGTAAAAAATAAGAAAAGATTAATAATACAACTTCCAATAAGTAGAAAAATAAGTAATTAATAAAAGAAAAAAATAAGTAGCTGGGGAAGAGTTAAAGAGTATTTAGTAGAACTATAAATATTCTATTAACAAAGTACTTATTTAGATAAATAAATTAACTTAGAAATACTTTTTTAATAATTTATTAAATTATTTAATTTTTAGATGTTCTAAGAATTCTTACTAGAATATACTACCAGTATTAGTATTTAAAAGCTTAGAAAATAATTTTATAAATAGATAATTAATTTTCTAAGTTTACTATTTTAACAGCTAACTACATTTTTCTGCTTGGGCGGTGAGGGGTGGCAGAATACCAGCTTATTATAGTATTCTTACTATAGCAAACTCTGCATGCAACATAAATAAACTATAATTATATAAAATATTATTTTTATTTACTAAGTAGAATAAGCTCTAAGTATAAACAACTAGCTTATAGAAATAACTACTATTAAAAATATTATTTTAAAAAAAATAAATTTTATATAAATATATTACAGCTATTTAGATTACTATTTTTATAATAAATATTTATATATATTTTAAAATTTATATTTATTATTAAAAATACTGCAGCTGCTCCAGTAAAAGTAATTATATTAATTAACTCTAAGCTTTTTATTTTTATTTCTTTTAAATATTTTTCTAATTTTAATTAATTTAAGAATAATTATTTTAACTTCATGTTAAGGAGCGGGCTGGTGTCTAGTTATTAGTCTGGCTGGGTGGTAGAAATAATAGTATAGACTAGACAGATCTCTATAACTGGTTTTCTAATATTTTTTTAGCTACTGGATTAGACTATTTTTAGATTTATAAATAAAATATAGCTTAAAGAACTATAAATAGAATTAGAAATAAATAAGCAGTTAAAAAGATTATAGATTATGTATAAAATAGTTATAAAATAGTTAAAAAAATAAATAAAATAAATAAAATAAATAGAATAAATAAATAAAATAAATAAAATAAATCTATACTATAATAGTATATCTTTTTTTAAAGCTAAGCTTTATTAAAGTATTAGCTATAGTTTAATAGAATAATAGTAATAAAACTTTTTAATTATTTAGCAGATATTTTTTAAATACTAAGCTAATTTAGTAGATAAATTTAAATATCTAATTTATTTTATAATATAGATTAATTAAAAATAACTAAATTTTTATTTTTTAGTTTATTAACTTTTATATATAGTAGTAAAGATTAATACTAGTCTAAAACTAGATCTTTATTAATAAAAATAAATAAACTAGTATTAAATATAGGGTATATTTTTATACTAAAAAATAAAGCTAATTAATAAATATATAAGCTAATAATTTTTTTAATTTTATATAGTTTTAAAATATTTTAATTAAGTTTTTTATTAAATTTTAGTATTTTAATAAAGCAGATATCTAACTATATTTTTTAGTTTTTTTAAATTTTTTTATAGACTTATATTATTTATTAGTTTATTTATTTTATATATTAAATTTAAATAGTAGATATTTTTATAGTAAACTAGTTTATATTTTTAGTAGCTAAACTATTTTAAATTACTAAAAATTTAAAATCTATATAAAAATAAAAACTATAGTTTATATAAAATAAAATAATTTTAATAATATTAAAATAAATTATATTTAATATAAATTTAGCTGAAGAAAGCTACTGGCTCTAGTTATTTTATAAATAGTTTATATAAATAGAAAAATATTATTTAAATATTATATTAATATTTTTAATTAAGCTATTAATTTTAGAGCAGTATACTATAAGAAATATACTAATAACATTTAATTATTATATTAAATATTTTTAAAATTTAAAAATAGACTAGGATTTTTTATTTAAAAAAATAAAATAAAATAGGCTATATAGTTTTTATATATATTAAATATACATAGTTATTATAGTAGTAGTATTAATAGTAGAATTATATAAAATTAAATATTTTATTTTTATTAAATAATTAATAATTATTAAAATAATATTATAGCCTTAGCTTTTAGAAAAGTATATAATAAAGTTTATAAATATATTTTACTATATATATTTAAGTATAAAAAGGAGTTTTAGTTTTTTTTAAATAAAATTACCTTTTAGCAGATATAGTAGTTTTTTATTTATTATTTTATAAATTAATAAATATTAGACTAGTAGTATTTTTATGCTAAAGGTTTATATATATAAACTTTTTTAAAATATCTAAAAGTAGATTTATTATAAGCTAATCTAATCAGATCAGCTTTAATCTATTTATTATTAAATATTTATAGTTAATTTTTATAAAATAAAAAGCTTTTTTTATATAATACCAGAAATATACTAGAATAATAGTTTTTATTAGTAGCTAAAGCCTTTAGTATTTTTTAAATTTATTTAATATTTTTATAGGCAGTATATGAAGGTTTTTCTATTTTAAATAGAAATTATAAATTTTATTTATTTTTAAAGGATATATTTTTTTAAATATATAAAATTTTTAAAAAAATAATACTTCTTTTAAAATATAGTTAAAGATAATAGTTTTTAAAATAATATTTTATATTTAGTTAAACAGCTGCAGAATAGATATATTAATAAAAATACTTTTTAATCTATTAAAGGCTTTTAAGTATTCTGCGAACCAGTTAAAAAATATATTTTTTTTTAGATATATAAACAGTACTATTGTCACGGTGTGAGCAAGAGGCTCCTGTTGACCCCAAAGAACCACTAAAGAACCACTAAAGAACTACTGAAGAACTATTATAAATACCTGTTCTGCCTATATTCTATTTAAATCCTATATTAATATAATCTTATATAGTATATATAGTATAAAGTTATCAGCTTTATATTCTAGTCCTTTTACTAATAGTATAATAGTTATTTTTTAAAATATTTATCTAAGGTGCTTTATAATATAAAGCTATTTTATTAGTTACTAGTTTAAAATACAGTTAGATTAATCTTTAACTACTAGGCTAGCTATATAAAGTTTTTATTTAATATATATTTATAAATTGTGTCTGCCTGTGTACCCCCTCGGCTAAGGGGCTAGCTGTTTATAAAAAGGGAGTACTGTTACTCCCTTTTATTAACTTTAAAAAACTACTAAAAAACTATTATAAATATCTGTTCTGCCTGTATTCTGTCTAAATCCTATATTAATATAATTTTCTATAGTATATACAGTATAAAGCTATTAGCTTTATATTTTAGTTCTTTTGCTAAAAGTGCAACAGTTATTCTTGGGAATGTGTACCCAAGGTGCTCTGTGACAACTATTAACTTTAAAAAATTGTTAATAAAGCAGCAGTAAAAGTTGCTGAAGCCTAAAAAACCTGGATATTGGTAATATAAGTTAAAATAGGCTACTTAGCTATAGTTTTAATCTTTTTAAAATCTATATAAAACTTATCACAGCCTATAATTAGATTTAGAAACTTGGTTTTAAATATAGTAAACTTATATTTTAATAGTTTTATATATCATCTATTTTATATAGCTTTTACAGTACTTACTAGATATATTTAAAGAACTTTTTGAAATAAAGCTGTAAATTAAAATGTTATTAAAATAAACTATATAAAATATATTAAAATAATCTTTTAAAGTATTATTAATATATTATAAGAATATAGCAGGGGCTTTAGTAAATCTAAATAGTATTATAAATATTTTATATAGTTTTAAATAGATTAAGAATATAGTTAAATATTTTTAATCTTTTTTACTTTTAATATTTTAAAAAATACTAATAATATTAACTTTAGTAAAGTATTTTATATTCTAAAATTATTTAAAGTTTTTTTATAAGTAGAAGCAGATAATAGTTTTTTATAAAAATAGTATTTCAAATATAATAGTTAATATAGAATTACAGGTCTTTTTAAATTTTCTAATAAATATTACTAAAAAGATAACTGGAAATAAACTAAAGTAAATAAAGTTTTTTTTTTAAATTTTTTAATAGCTATTTTTTTAAAACCTATAATTTATTTTAAAATATTTTATATAATAAACTAAACAGTAGGGATTTTTTATTTTTTAAAATAATAATATAGTTATACTTTTAGTATAAAAATAACTTTTCAGCTTTTTTAAAAAAAATCTTTTTAAAAATTTTAAACTTTTAAACTTAAAATAGGTTTATTTGGTTTAAAAATAGTTTATAGTATTATATTAATTTAGTTTACTATTAATATAAATATTAAATAGTTATAGTATATATAAGTAGTATATACAGCTAATAAAATAAAATAAATAGTTTTTTACTAGGGCCTTTAAAAATTTAATATTTTTAAAATAGGCTTTTATTAGTATATTATATAAAATATAAATTTTAAATAGTTTTAATAAAATATTATAGTATTTCTAGTAGTACTGGTTAGTAAACTAGATTATATATAAAGTTTAATTAATATAAAGGTTAAAGACCTTTAGCTATAAAAAACTAAAAATAATCAAATAATAAATAAGTTAAGTAATTAAAAAAGATATATTTTTCTAATACAGTTATAGATTTTTAGAATTATTTAAATATAATAAATAATATAACTTAACTTTCTTATTAGTTATTAAATTTTATAATTATTTTATAAATTTTTAAAAAATATAGTAGTAACTAGTAGATTTATGCTTAACTTTTATTTATTACTTTTATAATATAATATCCAGTATTAATTATGGTATATATTAGGATCTTTATATTCCAGGGGTTCAGTATAATAGAAATAACTATTAAATTAGTTTTTTAAAGTTTTTTTCAGGAATTTCTTAAAGTACAGCTTTTAAGATAGTATATAATTATATAGAGGGGTCGGCCTATCAGCAGCTTAAAAAGTAAATTTATTTAAACTATACTAAGTAATAAAGCTAAAAAGTTTAAAATATTAAAAATAAAACTATTTATTAAAAGGTATCTGTTTTTTTGTGGCGACACGTGAAGACGTGAAGACCTTAAGATCTTGATATTTATTGATTAATTAATTGATTAACTAATACAGGATGCTTGGTTGCTACATATATAAAGGCGCTAATAAGAAAAAGAAAAAAAATAATAAGAGTAGACAGGCAAAAAATAAAAAGATATAAAAATAGTAATAAGTAGTTTTTTAAAATAAAAACCAACCTTAGTATTATAAAAGGATATATATATATTTTAATACTTATTTAAATAGTAATTCTTATTTTTATTTTTATTATTATTTATACTAATACTAGTAATATACTTGTTAAGATTATTATTATTATTTTTATCTGTAATATTTTTAAATAAAAGCTTAAATTTATAATGGCCGGTTAGATTAACTTAATTCTATTAATTTAGTGCTATCTTAACAAAATCTTAAGTATAAAAAAAAGAAAAAAAAACACTGCTATAAGTTTCTGCAGTATTATCTTATCTATATATATACAGTAAATAAAGTAAATAAAATAAATAAGCTAAATTAGTTTTACCTTAGTAATCTATATAAAGTTTTTTTAGTTTATTTTTATATTATTTTTTAAATTAGTTTTAACTATCTGCAGGCAAGAAGTACTTTTTTAATCCATTTTAAAATTATTTATATAATATAATAGTAGACTATATATATTTTTTAAATTTATATATAAAATTATTATTAAAATAGTTGGATTTAAAGACTTTTTCTACAGCTGCTTTTAGCTAGGCTAAAAAATATTTTAAAAAACTAAAATTTATTAAATAAAAATTATAAAAGTTTTTAAAAAGTATAAAAATATTTTTTAAATTACTAGTAGAATATTATATTAGGTCTACTTTATTTAACTTTTTCTAGTTAACTTAGTATATTAAATATTTTTATTATATATAAAAGTTAAAATTTTTATTTATCTTATATTTTATATCTTTATTTATACTTATTAGTTCTGCTTAGTTTTAAGTTTATTTTAATAGTAGATTACTAGTTAATATAGGCCGGAGGTTTTTAAAATAAAATATTATATATATTTTTTAATATTAATAAATAATTATTTAAAAAATATATTTTTTTATTTTAAAACTTTATAAGGGCTGAATTATTTATTAGCTAGCTTTTTAAACAGCTATCTTTAATTTTAGTTAAAATAATTAATATATATTCTGCTTTTTAGTTAAAATAAGACTTTTTAGTAACAGTTAGCTTATATAGCTTATTATTTTTAAAAATTAGTAATATTAGTTTTAATAAATTTTTAAATAATTTTAAAATAGATTATAATACTTTGGGTGTAAATAATACTTATATTTTCTAATTTAGTATTTATATTTTATTTAAAATAGAAATATTTTAAAAAATATATACAGCAGATAAGCAGCAGTAAAGTTTATTATTAATAGTACTTTTAACTAATTATTATAAAAATTATTAATAAAAAAATTAGTTTTTAAACTAAATTCTAGTTTATTTTTTTAGTTTATTTGTTAATTTAAAAATAGTAAGCTGTAAAAAACTTCAGCTTAATTTAAAAAATATAGTAAAACTTTTACTAAAACTTTAAAATAAATTAAAGTTTTTTATTTAAAATAATAGTATCTAAAGATTTTATTAAATATAAATAAACTTAATAAATAAATAAACTATATTTTATATAGTTATATTTTTTATATATAAAATTAATACTATTATTTAAAGAACTAGTCTACTACTATATATACTATATTATTTTTTATATATTTTTAGCAGTATATAAAAATTTATTAATATATATATACTGCTATAGTTAATTAGTAGTTAAAAATAGTTAAAATAATTTTATAATAGTTTTTTTTAATAGTTTTTATATTTATAAATTATATAGTTATTTAAATATTATTAAGTATTTTTAGTTTAAATATTTTAGTAGTAATATGACTTAATTATTTTAAAAGTTTTTATTTATTTAAAGTATACAGTTAATAGCTGATAGTATATTTTATTTAATAATTTAATTTTTAATTTTTTTATTAAATACTACTAAATGTTTTTTATACAGTACTAATTTATTTTAAAAAAAATAAAGACTATTTAGATTAGTAGTATTTTTTTACTTTTAAATAAGTTTATTTAATTTATAATTAGTATATAAAATTTAGTTAATTAGTATTAATTTTTTATTTAAAAAAATAGTATAAATAATATTAATAGTTATAAAATCTCCAGATTTAGCTACTTGAAGTATAATATATAAGTATATCTACTAGTATATTTATCTTTTTTAGCCTATATTAAATTTTAAAATAGTATTTAAATAAAAACTTAGCTTATTATACTTATTATTTATTTAATTTTTTTAAGGTTATAAAATATTTTAATATTTTATAGTTAATAAGTATATTAAAAAGTTTTTTTATAGTTTTTTCAGTTCTGTTTTTTAGATCTATATAAACTACACAATAGCTAGTATTTTTTTATTATAAATATTATAACTTTATTAATTAATTATTATAGTTTTTTTAAAAAACGTATTATTAATTATTAATATATTAAATAAAAACTTTACCAATAGTCTTATTTACAGTATTAGTTTTTAATTTAATAAAATAAATAAAATTATAATAAATTAGTACTAATATGATAGTAAAAGTATTTTTTAAAAATTTAAAAACTATTTAGTATTTTTTATTTTATATAAAAAGAATATTTTTATATATAAGCAGAGTTAATAGCTGAGCTAGTTTACTATAATCTTTTATAAAATATTAATAAAATTTATAAAATTTAAAAATAAATTATACTTTATATATAGTTTTTAAAATATTTTAATTTTTAATAATAGTTACCTTTTCTAGGTCTACCCATATTCTGCCTATTAAAATAATAAAATTAAAAACTTAGTTTTAATGATATAAAATTTATATTTATAAATAGCAGCTTATAAACCAGCTTTATATAGTTTTTTAAAAACTAATCTAATATAAATTTAATATTTAAAAAAATTATTACTATAAATAAAAATATTATTAATATAAACAGTTCTAAATTTATTAAAGTATATATAAAAAACTTTATTTATTAAGTTTTTAATATAATAGATTTATTAGTTAATTTAAATAAAAAAATCTTATATTCAAATATAATATATTAGATTTAAAAAGTAGTTAGATTTTTAAGTTAAAATTTATATAAATATAGTAAAAATCTTATTTAATATTTAACTTTATAAATACTTTAGTTTATCTTAGTTAATTAATAATTTTATTAATTAATAGTAGTAGATATAGATTTTTTTTAGTTAATATATTAAGCTTTTAATAATCTATATATATACAGAATTATTCTTCAGGTTTCCAGGCTATCAAAAAAATAATATAAAAAAACAAAATTTAAAATAATAATTTTTTTAATTTTTAATAATATAGTATTTTACAGCTTTTAGCTTTTCTACTGTTATTCTATATAGTAGAAAAAATTTAAATAAAAGTTTTTTATTTAGCTAAATTTTATAATTATAAGTACAGAATAGTAGTAGAGTATAAAAAGCTTAATTAAAAAAAGTTTTAATTAAATTATAATATTAAAAAAAACTTTTATAATCTTTTATTATTTTTGCTTAGTAAAAAATAATTATATTTTTTTATTAATTACTTTTTTAATTTTTTATAAAAAGATAATAAGAATTTTTAACTTTAGCTTTCTTAAATATTACTAAAAGCTGACTGCTCTTATTAATATAATTTTTAAATTAACTGTTTTTTAGCCTTTTTTTCATAACTAATATTTTTTTAATAAACTTATTTCTAAATTTCTTTTCTACTTAGATGTAATACTTTGTTTCTTTTAGTAAATACTTTAATTTAGTTAATTATATAAAATCTAGTTTTATCTAAATTTTATAAATTTTCTATTTAGATTACTAGATTTGGTTTTTTATTTTACTATTTTTTAATAATTTTTTTATTATAGAGGGGTTTACTTTTAATAAAATATTAAAGTAAATTATAACTATATAAAATTAGATTTTATATAAAATATATTTTTTTATAAATTAAGATTTTTTATAGTATATCAACTGCTGACCTTTTTCTGTAAATTTTTTAAATTTAGAAATTAATTTATTTTTTTATTTTATATTTTTTTAATATATTTAATTAATCTTTTAATATTTAATAAGGCGGGGGGTACTATTTATAAAAGTCTAGATTAAATCTTATTTTTAAATAAAAGTTTAATAAACTATATTAATTAATTTTTATAATAGTTAAAAAAATTCTTTACTTTACCACCTATAATTTTTCTAAGATTATATTATAAGATTTTAGATTTAGTATTAGAAAAGAAACTTTTATAAAAAGCCTTTTTTCTACTATTAAGTTAAAATAGATTATATATATTAAAAAAATAAAAAATCTTTTATTAAATTTAATTATATTTTAAATATTTTATAGTTTAAATAATTTTACTTTTAAAATATCTGTCTTAACTATAAATTTAATATTAATATAAATATAAATATTTACTCTAGTATTTACTAGGGTTTAAATAAAAACAGCTATTATATTTTTTAAAATTAAAGTTTTAATTATAAAATTTTTTTAAAAGATGTTAATAGTATTTTTAAAACAATATACTACTAGATTATATTTAGTATATTTAAAATAAAGACTTTTTTTAAACAAAATCTTTTACTAATATATTTTTAAATTTAGCCTTTTTAATTATTTAGATTAAAAGTATTTTTTAAATGGTTATAATTTAAATATTTAGATTTTTTATAGTAGAAGTATTTTTTTAGCTAGTAGTATAATATACATTTCTTTATCTATATAAAATCTAAATAAGGTTTTAGTTTTATTTTTACTATTTAATAAAGTAATTCTATTATTTAGATTATTTTTAAGTTTATAAATAAGATTTAATAATAGTATTTTATATTTCTATTTATACTTTTAAAGATTTTGGTATAGGTAGTAGTATACTATTTAAAGTTAATATTAAACTTATAAAACTTAAGAAGTTAGTTTTTTAAGCTTTAAAAATAACTTTTAATAAAATTTGAATTTTTAAAAGTTTTTAAAAATATCTGCTTTACCAGCCAGGTAGTAAAACTAAATATAGAAATTATAAAATTTTTATTTAAATATTATTTTAAAATATATATACTTTAGTCTAGTATTTTACTTTTAGTTTTGATTAATATAAATTACAGCTAAATAAAATATTAATTATATTATTAAAAAATTATTTAATTTTAATTTTTAATTTAGAAAGTAGATATTTATAGGTATTACTTTTATAATAATTAGCTATATATATTTTTTTATATAAATAAATTTTTATAATAGTTAATATAAGCTTTAGATTTTTATTTAACTACCAGCCTCCAGTCTTTAAAAATAATGTAAGGGCCCAAACAGCCCTTCCAACCTTCGCGGATATCCGCGAAGGGAAATGTATATAGACAACCTAAGGCGGCGGTCACGTGACGGCTAAGCGAGCCGGCCGCGGCCGCCCCCAAGGGCGGCGGCTGCCTCGCGAGTTAGGCAAGGCAGCAACAACACCTTAAGGCAATACAATGGCACCCTTGGCTTTGCGAAAGCTATTCGTTCATCACGCTATTTCACCTCTTAGCCCTTATAAATAATGTTTTTTTTATTATTAAATATTTAAGAATTAAAAAGTTTTATAGTTTTTTAAAATATAGTACTTTTTAGTTTATACTAGTTACTAGGGTAATAGTATTTTACTATACTTTAATTTAAATTATTTTATTTTTAAAATATTTTTTTTAGCCTTTAGTAGATTAATATTATAAAATAGTACTTTTTAATTAATCTTAACCTAAATTAGTTTTGTTTTTAGTTTATTAATTTTAATTAATAGTTTATTAATCTTTTTTTTAAACTTGCTGTAGATTTTTAGTACTAATTTAAAAATATATATAAGATTTTTTTATAAAGATTATAAATTTTTTAGCTGTAATATTTTTACTAGGGGTTTTACTAGTTTTATTTATAAATAAAATTAGTTTTTATATTTTTTTAAATAATCTGGTTTTAAATATATTTTATACTATTATAACTGTTCTAGTTCTTTAGTTTTAATACTAGTTAATTTAGAATATAAATTAATTTATAGTCTAGTTTTTATTTATTAGTTCTATATAGTTTATAAGCAATAATAATAAAAATATTTTAGTTTTAGCAACAGTTTAGTTATATATAAAGATTTTTAATTCTAGACTTTAATTTTTTTTAAACTTATATTTTTTAAAATTAACTGTTATTACTATCAGCTTGTGTAGAAAAAAGGAAACTTTTTAATAATAAAAAAGTTATATATTTTATATATTTAGTTATAAAAAGTTTTAGAAAATAAATATAAAAAAAGTAATATTTTAAATTATATAACAGCTGGTCAGATTTACTTAAATTTATTAATTTAGTACTAACTATTTTAATAAAACTTTAAATATAAAAAGAAAAAAAAAGACTACTATAAGTTTCTACAGTATTACTTTATCTGTATAAATACAGTAAATAAAGTAAATACAATAAATAAGCTAAACTAGTTCTAGCTTAGTAATCTGTACAAAGTCCTTCCAGTTCGCCCTTACAAACTTATTAAAAAACTGTTTTATTTTATAATATATATTAGTGATTATATATAATATAGTATTCTTATACTGTAGAAGATTAATTACTGTATTTAAAGTTATTTATAAAGTATAGTTTTTTTTATAGTATTTATTATTTTTATATTTTATTTTTTAGTATCTTTAGCTTCTACAGTATAAATAATCTCTATATTACTAGTATTAGAATTAAGATTAGTATATAGTTTATTATAATTTCTAAATTTCTATAAGTATTATATTAATACTTTAAACTATATTTTAGTAAAACTTTTTTAAAATAGAATATATTAATACAGTTTTAATCTACAGCAGCCAGATTAAAATAACTAATACTCTGTAGATAATTTACTTTTTTATTATTTATTTAATTTTTTTATTAGTTTTCATTTTTTATATAGTATTAAAATATTTGTTTTTAGCTAAATAAGCTTTTTAAGTCTATATTAGCTTAGAAACTGTATAAGTTTAGATTAGCTTAAAAGCTGTATCTGGCCCTGTAAAAAGGATAAAAAGTATCTAAAAAATAATATATTTATAATAACAGGTATTACTGGTGGGGCTGTTTGGGGTATATTTATCATATATTTATCTAAAATATATTTATACCTGTAAATATATCTGTAACTTTAGTTGTCTAAAGTATATCTATATCTTTACCTGCTAAAATAGCAGATAGTTATACAGTTTATTGAGGGATTAATTATAATATATTTTGTAATACGTAGATAGATAAAGATGTAGATATAGATACTAAAAGTATAAAAGCTGTAGATGCTGAAAGTACAGAAGCAGAAATATATAGAAATATAAAGGTAGAAAGAGCAGTAGATATAAAAATAAAAGCAGTAGATATAGTAATAATTATAGTTTAATCTACTAGAAATACTAAGGGGCCAGCGGGGGATTAGGTGAATTAAAATTATATTTGTATATTTATTTACTATATTCTAAACTATATCTAAACCAGTAAACTAAATACTTTATATATATAAAACCTTATCTATAATAATATATATATTTATTAAAAATATATTTAATTTTCTACTAATTTTTAGCCCTGTTAACTGCGGGCGGTTTAGATGGCTAACAGCTAAACAGATTAATATTCTAAAATATAGATTTTAGTTACACTACTTATACAACTAGATAAATTTTAAATATATCTAGTAATATAAAATAATATATATAGTATTTAATATACTTAAAAATATTAAAAAAACCGGAGAACTAATACCCTAGTTTATATAAAATATTCTTAGCAGCAGATAAGCTGTATTTTTTATATAGCTTTAAATATACTTTATTACCTATATTAAAGTAAATAGATTTATATCTAGTATTAAACTTATATTATAATAAAAAAGATATATAAAAATCTACTATAAACCTATCCTATTTACAGCTTTATCAAAAATTTAAATTATAGAAGTATAAAAAAACTTAATTAAAAATTAAAAAAAAGCTAAAACTAGTTATAGATAAATATAAATTATTTATAACTATATATTTTATATAACTAATATAAACTACAGCATTTCCTTATAATAGCTAAAAGCTGGAATATATACAAATATACTACTACTTTATAAAAAGATAATATTAATTATTTATATATAAATAATTATTATATCTTTAACTAATCCCTCTGTTAATATAGTTATATAATATCTTTTTAAAAGGAAATTATAATAGTATTTATATATTTAATTAAATAGCAGCTGTTAGTTAACTTAAATTATAAAAGTATTTTTATAAAGCTGTATCTAAATAGCCAGCTATTTAAAAATTAATTATTTAATATATAATATAAACTATATAATAGATTTATAAATCTAGATCTATCTATAATCTTGTTAAGGAGCAGGCGGGTGTCTGGTTCTTAGTCTGGCTGGATAATAGAATAACAGTATAGACTAGGCAGTACCCTATAATCAACTTTCTAATATATTTTTAACTACTGAACTAGGCTACTTTTAGATTTATAAATAAAATATAGTTTAGAAAGTTAGAAATAGAATTTAAAATAAATAGTCAGTTAAAAAGATTACAGATTATGTATAAAACAGTTAAAAAGATAGTTAAATTATTAAAATAAGATAAATTAAATAAGTTGTTAAATTGTATAAAGAAAATAAATAAAATTAGTATATTAAATCTATACTATAATAGTATACCCCCTTTTCAAAGCTGAGCTTTATTAAGGTATAAACTATACTTTATTAAAATAATAGTAATAAAAGTTTTTAATTACTTTGCAGATATTTTCTAAGTACTAAGCTAATTTAATAGTTAAATTTAAATATTTTATTTATTATATAATATATATTAATTAAGGGAAACTGTGTTTTTTAAAGTTTTATATAATATTAAATTTTTTTATTTTTTATCTTTTTAATTTATTAATTTTTATATAAAACAGTAAAAACTAATATTGGCCTAAAACTAGTTTTTACTAATAGAAATAAGTAGATTAGTATTAAATATAAAGTATATTTTTATAATAAAAAATAAAGCTAATTAATAAATATATAAATTAATAACTTTTTTAATTTTATAAAGTTTTAGTATATTTTAATTAAGCTTTTTACTAAGTCTTAATATTTTAATATAATAGATATTTAACTATATTTTTTTAACTTTTTCTAAATTATTTAGTAAATTTATATTATTAATTAACTTATTTTATATATTAAATCTAAATAATAGATATTTCTGCTTTAATAAACTTTATAATAATTTATATTTTATAGTAAACTAGTTTATATTTTTAGTAGCTGAACTGTTTAAAATTACTATAAATTTAAAACCTATATATTAGTAAAAGCTGTAGTATATAAAAAATATAATAATTTTAATAGTATTAAAACAAATTATATCTAGTATAAATGTACCTAAAAGAAGCTACTAGCTTTAGTTATTTTATAAATAATTTATATAAGTTTAAAAATATTATTTAAGTATTATATTAATTTTTTTAATTTAGCTATTACTTTTAAAGTAACATACTATAACAAGATTACTATTAATGTCTAGTTATTATATTAATTATTTTTAAAATTTAAAAACAAATTAAAATTTTCTTTAAAAAAAATTAAAATAAAGTATACATTATTTATATATATATTATAATTATATAAAACTAAATACTTTATTTTTATTTAAATAATTAATAATTATTAAAATAATATTATAATTTTGGCTTTTGAAAAAGTATATAATAAAACTTATAAATATATTTTATTATATATATTGAAATATAGAAAAAAGTTTTGAAAATCTTTTATTTACTTTTTTAAATAAAATTATTTTTTAATATATATAATAGTTTTTTATTTATTATTTTATATATTAATTAATATTAGGCTAGTAGTATTCTTAGACTAAAGATTTATATATATAGATTTTTCAAAGTATTTAAAAATAGATATATTATAAACTAGTTTAATTAAATTAGCTTTAATTCATTTATTATTTAGTATCTACAGTAAGCTTTATAAGATATAAATGTTTTTCTTATATAATATTAATAATATATTTAAATAAATGTTTTTATTAATAGCTAAAGTCTTTAGTATTTTTTAAATCTATTTATTGTTTTTATAAACTATATAAAAAGATTCTTATATTTTAAACAGAAGTTATAGATTTTATTTATTTTAAAAATTATATTTTTTTAAATATATAAAATAGGTGCTACTTGTACTTCTGGTGTATTTTTAGTATTTTTTTAAAATATCATCTTTTTTATTGTTATTACTTTCTAGTAAGTAGGGTTAGAAATAGTATCAATAAATAAATAAAATTAAAATTTTTTACTTTAAAATTATTTAGCTTTGGTATAGCAAATACTTATTTTTTAAAGAAAGAAAAGATTTTTGGTGTTCTAGTTAAACTATGAGGTTTATTAGAAGTTTAGTAGTTTAATAAATTTAAAATATTCCAAATTATAGTACTTAATGATAATTTATATTAGTAACAGGATTTCTTTTAGCTTAAAGTACTATAAATTTTTAAAATGATAAATAATAATGAATTATTTTTTATTATAAATTATAGTTAAATTTAGCAGAGGTATATTTTTTAAAAAAGTATATAACTAAATATAATATTTTATTATTTTTTATTAAAAGAATACTTTTTTTAAAATATAGTTAAATATATTAATTTCTAAAATATTTTATATGTAATGAAATAGCTGTAAAATAAACATATTAATAAAAGTATTTTTTAAACTATTAAAAGTTTTTTAACAGTTTAAAAACCAGTTAAAAATATTTTGTTTTATTAAATATATAAACAGTACTATTAAGTTTAAAAAAATCTTAATATTAGTAGTATAAGTTAAAATAGGCTACTCAGCTACAGTTTTAATCTTTTTCAAATTTATATAAAATTTATTATAATTTATAATTAGATTTTAAAAACTTAATTTTAGATATAATAAACTTAAATCTTAATACTTTAGTATATAATGTGGTTTTATATAATCATTATAATATTCAGTTAATATATTTAAAACATTTTTTAAACACAGCTATAAATTAAAAAATTATTAAAATAAGCTGTATGAAATATATTAAAATAGTTTTTTAAAATATTAATATATTATTAAAATATAGCAGGGGCTTTAGTAAGTCTAAATAGTATTATAAATATTTAATATAGTTTTAAATAGATTTAAAATATAGTTAGCTATTTCGTCAAGGAGCAGGCTGGCGTCTGGTTCTTACTCTGGCTGAGTAGTAGAAATAACAGTATAGATAGAATAATTTTTTAGAACTGGTTTTCTAATACATTCGTTAGCTACTAGATCAGACTATTTTTAAACTAATAAATAAAGTAAAACTTAAAAAGCTATAAATAACATTAGAAATAGATAGGCAGTTAAAAAGATTACAAACTATATATAAAGCAGTTAAAAACAGTTAAATTATTAAAAGAAAATAAATTAAATAGATTAAACAGATAAAATAAAAAAGATTAGTATATTATAATAGTATACTCCTGTTCTAAAACCAAGCTCTGTTAAAGTATAGACTTTACTTTATTAAAATAATAATAATAATAATTTTTAACTATTTAATAAATATTTTTAAAATACTAAGCTAATTTAGTGGTTAATTCTAAATATTCAATCTATTTTATAATATATATTAGCCAGGGGCAACTATATTTTTTACAGTTTTATACAAAATTAAAAATACTTTTAACTTTTTATTTTTTTAATTTATTAATTTTTATATAAAATGATAAAAGCTAATATTAGTCTAAAACTAATTTTTTAGTAATAAACATAAGTAAACTTATATTAAATATAAAGTATATTTTTATACTAATAGATAAAGCTAATTAGTAAATATAAAAACTAATAATTTATTTAATCTTATATAGTATTAGTATATTTTAATTAAGCTTTTTACTAAATTTTAGTATCTTAATATAGTAGATATTTAACTACATCTTTTAATTTTTTATAAATCTATATTATTAGTTAGCTTATTTTATATATTAGATATAAACAGTAGATATATCTGTTCACTAAATTCTATAATAAAATATATTTCTATAACAAACTAAATTATAATTTTAGCAGCTAAACTGTTAAGAGTTATTATAAGTTTAAAATCTATATAAAAATAAAAGCTGGAGTTTTTCAAAAATAAAATAGTTTTAATAGTATTAAAATAGGTTATATTTAATATTAATTTAGCTAGAAAAGGCTACTGGCTCTAGTTATTTTATAAATAATTTATATAAATATAAAAATATTATTTAAATACTATATTCACTTTTTCAGTTCAGCTATTAGTTTTAAAGTAGTATGCTATAAAAAAATTATTAATAATCTTATATACCATACAAAAATATCAATTTTTTGAATATCGCCTTTCGAAATTATTAACTCAGCCAATTCTTGATATTTTTAGAAAACCTTTGAAGATTTAAAAGTATAACTATTTATCGGATTTTTAAGCCTATTTTTAGAATTTGAAGAGCCTGATTGGGAAAGTTATTCTAAAAAAATACTTCTTTTTCTAAATTTAATAGCAGGCTAATTTCTAAAATGTCTTTTTTAAAAATTGTACAACCTATAGAAAATACTTTAAGTTATATAGAAAAAATATCCCCGGGCCTCTGTTTAGCTTTTTTTTATATTATTCTTTTTACTTTCTTTAATTCTGGTAAATAGATCTATTACCTTTATGTAGTTATTTATATAAACTAACTGCACAGTATTTTTTGGACTACCCTTTTTCTATACTATACTTAGAATCTTTATAATTATTATAGTTTTTATAGTTTATATAGTTCATACAGTTTCTACAGTTTATATAGTGTCTATAGTCTATATAATTTTTATAGTTTATATAGTTCTTATAGTTTATATAGTTTTTACAGCTTCTGTAGTTTTTTCTACTAACTATCTACTATTTTATATTAGTCACTTTGTATTATACAGTACTGTTCCAGCCTCTACAGTATACTTAGTATAAAAGAATTGTTTTTCTAATATATTCACAGTTATAGTTCTGGACTAGCTGTATAGTTCTAAAATCTATAAATCTTACTTTAATTATTAAATATAGTTTTTTTATTTATTATATTATATAATTAATATTTTTAACTACTGAAATTTGCTGCTATAGTTTTTACTATATAAAACTAATATTAAGCTTTATAGAATTTATTACTCATTTTACAGCCTAATAATATAGATATCTACTAAAAATAATAAGCCCTGCAGTATCTGTAGCTAATTTTATAGTATAGTAGTATAGTAGACTACTAAAGCTGGGGGGTTAAATCTAAATAAAATAAATAATAAGCTTTATTGTATTTATAGCTATTTTTACAGCCCAGGAGTATAATAGGCTACCAAAGCTGGGGGGTTAGGCCTATATACAATAAATAATAAATTTTATAGTATCTATAGTTAGTTTTATAGCCCAGCAGTATCGTAGACTATAAAAAACCAGCTTTCCTTTATATATAAAATCTAAAGTTGGTTTATAGTCGGCTTTTAGTATATTTAGTCTATGTAAAAATCTTTACAAACAGTTTTAAAGCTATATAATTCTTTCTACTATTTTCTTTATTTAAAATAAGCTTTAATGATTCTGTACCAGTTCTATACAGCTGTAGTTACTTAACAAAGTATATTTATATAATATTACTAATTATAAAAATATTATTTTAAATATTTATAAAACCTATTTTAATTAATAGAATTAGTTTTCTAGTTATTTTTTAATACTCAGCTTTTTCAACTTAATTATTTTATTTTAGTTTTATTACAATTTAGGATTTTAGCTGTATAAATATACTATACTCTAATTATAAAATACTATACTCAATTTTTGAATAATATTAAGAATTGAATAAATATTTTTTATAGTTTTTAAACTCTATAAATAGCTGTATAGTACTTTTTTTAAATTTATATACTTTTTTTCTTTTTATAAAACTTATTTAATTTAATAGATTTTAATAGTCTATACTTTGTTTAAAAAGTTTTACTAATATAATAGTATACTAAATTTTATATCAGCTAATTATTATATTAATATTTATACAGCCGGTAGTATTATATCCTTTAGTATTATAAATAAACTACTTTATTTTTATAATCTTTAAAAATAAATACAGCTATAAACTATAGTTTATATAGGTATAGTGATATAGATTGATCAATAAGGACAATTCTTGATAAGATTCATTGTATTAAGATAGTTTATAAGGATAAAGCTTGGAAGGTTAATCAGACTAAAGAATACCCGCAAGGCGGGAGCCAACAGCAGAATATCAATAATATTAAAATCCCTTATAAATACTGCTGTTTTAAAATGGGACACATATATTACTTAAATATATAAAGTATTAATATAGGCAATAAGAAGAACTATCCAAGTATATAAATATAAAAAATAATAATAAATAAACAAATATTAAATATATCTACTAATATATTATTTATAATTATAAATAAAATTGTTAGTAGTAAGATCTTTATTATATATTTATTTATTATACTGTAGCCTATATCCTTTCTATTAAATAAGATATTATATAACAGGGGTACAGTAGCAACTAGAAAAAATAATTTATTTATTTAAAACTATAGATACTTTTTAATAATTATTTTAATTATAGAATCTTTTATTTTTAATATATAAAGGTTTAGTAAGGATACAGCTATATAGGTCAGATCTATATAAAGCAGATTTAAACTAAGTAATTAATATAATAAAATATATTTTCTATATATTAGATAGATAAAGGTAATATATATACTTGCTAATAATTTTAATAACCATAAATAAACTAATATATAATTAGATACGTTTAGTCTTTATATTTTTAATAGTAGAAATAGTATATTTTTAGTATAAGTATAAATATATAAAGTTACCAGATATAAACAATATTAGGGTGTGCTTTGCATTGTAGAATTTTTTATATATATAGCTGTAAACTCTAAAGCATTTTCTATATTTAATTAATATAAATAGTTTTTTACAGTTAATATAGCAACTAGAGGTATAGAGCTAAAGAATATAAAGGTATTAATAAAGATAATTTTGTTAGAGCAACTAGAATATTAATATTTAGATATTTTTTTATATTTCAACAGAATATTATCTGTTTTATTATAAGGATTTAAAGGAATAACAACTTGAAGCTTTGGATATTCAAAGGTAATATTAAGTATAGTATCCTAAGATTTAGATATATTAGTAGAATATTAGTTAAAATAAAAATAATTAAAATTTAACTTAATTAAGTTCTAGGGTTAATATGAAAATATACTAAATATAAGTTAATAAGGCAACGCACAGCTGTGTAGCAGTAGATAATAACAAATTAATAATAGTAATAATAAATAAAATAGCTAAAAATCATAATTTTTATTGTATAGTTGTGTATTTTATTATTATTTTAATAGTTTAAATTATATAAATTAACCATCAGTTCGGGAATATACAGCAGTTAAATAATACTATTTAATATACAGATAAAAAATAGTTTTTTTAAAGTAATAATATAATTTAAATATTATAGTTTAAAATAACAATTATTAGAATAGCCTAATTATAATTTTAAAAATATTAAATAACAGCAATTCCCTATTTATTAGCTTTTATGGTTAAATAACCAGAAATTATACTAAGATATTTTATAAATTTTACAATAATTATAAAAACTTAATTATTACTATTTTAACAGGTAGAAATACAATAAAATCTATAGTAAAAGTATAGAACAGTTTAGAACTGGAACAATTAGCTGGAAAATACTGTACAGGCAATATTTACAGATATAATTTTTAAAGTATTAAAAATATTAATTAATATAGTTATACAGGTGCTTGAATATTTTATAAATAATAAAACTATATAATTTAAAAAGGCACTTTTTAAAGCCTTAATAGTAATTTTAATTATAAATAATTTTAAAAAGTTTAGATATAAGTAAAAATAGAATATAGATCTACAGTTTTCTAATAAGAATATACTTATTGTTTATAATAGTATATTTAGATATCCGGGAATTAACTGGCTTAATTTTACTGCTATTGATATTATATAAAATATACTTTGTTATATAGAGTAAACTATTTTTTATAATATACAGTAGATCTACAGCAGAATTGGCTTTAAAAATTTATATAATTTTAAGAATATAGAGATCTTAGATATAGCTATTATAAATATATTATTTAAACTTATCAGTAATTCTAATAGTATAGGCAATAAAAGTATTTTAGAAATATTTTTAAAATTATATTTATAGTATTTAAAGGTATATTGAACCTTTTTTTATAATAAGTAAAACAGTATTAGTAACACCAGAATAGTAATATATAATTAAATAAAAATAATAAATATACAAAATTATTTATATAAAATAAAAATTAAGGTGTTTAATTATAATAGTATTAAATATAAGTTGTTTTCACAAAACAACTGTACTGGAATAATTAGTATAGATAAATAAAGAAATAAGGGCTGCTTAGACTATGTATTAAAGTTTTTATAGAACCTATATAAAGTATAAGGGCTAAGGTGTGAAATAGTGTAATAAATAAATAGCTCTTGCAAAGCCAAGGATGCTAATATATTATTTTAAAATATTATTACTGCTTTACCTAATTTACAAAGCAGCTGCTGTTTTTAAAAACAGCTGCAGCTGGTTTACTTAGCTTTTATATAACTACCGCCTTAAATTATTTATATATATTCTTTTTTACAGATATCTGTAAAGATTAAAAAAGCTATTTAGATTTTTATAACTATTTTTTTTATAAAAGAATATTATTTTTTATAGTAGTACTATTAAAATCTCTACTTTATAAATACTTTTATAAAAAATTAAAATAGTAGAAAAAATAGTTTACTATTTTATACTTTTATAAAAAATATACTATACTACTGTATACTATTTTTATAAAGCTTTTCTACTGGTATATAGTTTTTTAGCCTTTTTTTTTCTGCAACTTTTTTTCTTTTTCTTTTTTTTAATAAGTTTTTTTATATAGTATTTTTTTAGATATTTTTATAAGTTAATATTTAGCTAATATTTTTTTCTACAGTAATATTTAAAACATTTTATTAGTTTTTTTTATAAAAGCTTAGTCCTATTTTTTTTTATAAAAATTAACTAATTTTTTTATAGTATATTATTTAAACTCTGTATTTACAGGCCCTGTCAGCCTATTCTACCTTATTTTTTTTATAAAAGTTTATTTATAAAATAGATTTAGACTTAGCTAAATATTTATAATATATTTTATTATTTTTTTTATTATAAAAAAATATTTTTATTACTACTACTGCTGCTACTGGGCCTGCTGCTACTACTACTATTATAAATATATTTATTTTTATTATATTTATTATTATTATTATTTTAATTCTTATTTTAGCTTTTAATTTTATTATAAATTTTACTACTGCTGCTGCTGCTGTTTTCCTTTTTTATATATTATTATTTATATATTAAAAAATAGGATTTTTTAGTTTATAATAATAAATATTATAGCAGCTTCTGCAGCTTTTCTTTTTATACTTTTTGATTTTTTTTATTTTTTATAAATATATTTAAAACTAACTAAAATCAGCCGGCTTTTTATAAGTAGACTAATAATAAAAAGTAAAGTACTTTACTTTTTATTGAATTACTTTTTATAGTCTAGTTTTTAGATTACTTAAAAATAATATCTGCTATAGTATTTAGTTTTTTTTTTAAATAAATTCATAGCCTTTATTAAATTAAAAGTAGATTTAAATCTGTAAATTTATTATATAGTTTATATTATATATTAAATAATTAGATTTTAAACAGCTAGCTATTTAAATATAGTTTTATAAAAATATTTATATAATTTAAACCAACTAGCACCTGCTGTTTAATTAAATATATAAATACTATTATAATTTTTTTAAAATAGTTTTTTATAATTATATTAAAAAAAAATTAGCTAAAAGTATAATAACTATTTATATAAAAATAATAAGTACTATTCTTTTATAAAATAGTAATATATTTTTATATATTTTAGCTTTTAGCTACTGTAAATAAGTACTGTAGCTTATATTAATTATATAAAATATATAATTATAGATAATTTATAGTTTATATTTAATTTAGCTTTTTTTAATTATTTAATTAAATTTTTTATATTTTTATAAAATAAATTTTTATAAATCTATAGATAATATAGATTTACAGTAGATTTATAAGTACTTTTTTTATTATAGTATTTTTTTTATTTAATTAAAATTTTTATTATTTTTTTATAGTATTATAAATCTAATAATATTTTTTAAATAGTATTTATAATTATTTAAACTTTTATTTTTTTATAAAAAATATCTTTATAAATCTATCTTTTTTATTATATAATATTTATAAAGTAAAAATTTGTAAAAACATAAAAATTTAAAAATCTATAGATAATTTTAGTTTATAGGCCTATTTATTTATTTCTAAATTATATAAAATAATCTATAATAGTACTGGTCTAGTTTTTTATTTAGTTTTTTTATAGTAAATTTTTTATAAAAAGCTAAACTTTTTAGTCTACTATAAAAGTTATAGTTTTATAATTTTTATTATAAAAATTCTTTTAATATTTATAAGTCTACTTAAAATTTACAGCTATTTTTTTTACTTTTTTAATTTTTTAAAAATATTATTTTAATTTTTATATAAAATTATTTAGTATTTATAAGTTAAGTACTATTATCTGCAGATATTATACAGTTATTTTAAAAAATAAAAAATACTTAGTTAATAATTATAAAAATTATTATAAATAAATTCTGTAAACAGTAGTATTATTTAATTATTTTATTTTAAACTAATATAGTTTTATAAATATTATTTTAATATATTATTTATTTTTTTAGTTTAATTATTTATTTACAGGTAGTAGGCTGTACTTAAGCCTTATTTAATTATAAAAATATAAATAAAGTTTAACTAAAAACCCTTTATAAAAACTAGTTTATAATTTATAATTATTTTTCTAAATATTTTATATAATTAAAAACTTTTTTAAAAAAATTATTATAAGCTTTTTTTTAATAGTATTTTATAAATAAAAATAAAGTAAGCTATTTTACTAAACTACTTTATTATAATTATAATACTATTATAAATTTTTTATAAGTTTTTATTTTTATAGATACTTATAAATAAGCCTATAATAAAGTTTATAATTATTTTTTTTAAAATTTTACAGTAAATAATAGTAGTTTTAACAGTTTTTATTATTTTTTATAGATTATTTATTTATTTTAATATACTTTATATATATAATAGTAGTTTTATATAAATTTAACTAGTTTTAGCTTTTAAAATTTTTATAAAATTAACTTTTAAATTTTTACTTTTATAAAATTTTCTATAATAAAATTATTATATAGTTTTATAAAAATCTTTAGTTTTAGGTAATAGTTATTTAAATTATATATAACTTTTTATAAAATAAAGTAGTTTTCAACTAATACTTTATTATAAATAATTTTTTTTATAAATATTTTTTTTTATAAAATAAGCTGCCCCTACAGATTTTTTTTATTTTATTTAAAATATTTTTTTTAATTATTCTTTTACAGCAGCTGGGGTAGCTTTTATATAAAATTAGCAAATAAATTTTTATAGTATATATTTTTTTTAATAATTATTTTTATTATTTTTATATAAAATTTTAGCTAATTTAAATTTATTATAGTATTTTTTACTAATAGTACTTTAGCCCTTATAAAAATAGCTGTACTTTTTTTAAACCTAAAAAATTATTTAACTATTATAGTATTATTGTTTTAAATTTTTTATAGTTTTTTTTTATAGTTTATTTTTTATAGTTGGATTATTATAATAGGGTGTTTACTGGATTTTATAAATCTAATTTATATATTAAAAAAATTTAAATACTATAAAATTATTTTTTATATCTAATATACTTTTATAATAATTTTTATTAGTTATAAAATATTTAAAGTTTTTATAGTTTATAATTATTTTTATTAAATACTTTATATTTTTAAGCTAATATTATTATTTTTTAAATAATTTTATAATTATAAAAAGCTTTTAATTATAGATACTGTAGTTCTGCTTTATAAAAATTTTTAATAAATAAAATACTACTAGTTTTTATTAGTTTTTTTAGTTTTTTTATAATAGTATTTTACTAATTATAAAAACTAAGTTATCTGTTTTAATTTATAAAAAGTTTTTTTTTTAAAATATATTATAATTAATTTTTTATAAATATATTTTTTAGCTTTTAAAAGCTCTTGCAGGCTTTTAATATTAAAAAACTATATTTAATTTTTTTTTAAAATATTTTAATAAAGTTTATAATTAATACTATAATTTATAAATACCTTTTAATAAAGTATTTATATTAATTTATAAAGTTTATAAACTTTAATATATTTTTTATATTCTACAGCTTAGACTAATTATAAATAGTTATAATATATTTTTATTTTATATAAATATTTATACAGCTAATTAAAAATTTTAAAAAGTTAATTTTTATTATTATAAAGCAGTATTTACTTAGTTTTATATATAATTTTATATTTTATAGTATTTTTAATACTTTATAGATTTAAATTTTATATATTTTTAAATTCTATAAATATACTATAATATTATTTAGATAAATAATTATAAAGTTATTTAAATATTTTATAAATATATTAATTAGTTTAAATAGTATAATTAAATATTTAAATAGTTTATATTTTATTTAAAATATTATTTTTTATTTATATTTTTTTATAATTCTAATTTTATAGTAGATTTTATATAGATTTAGCTGTATAAACTAAAAAGCCTTTATAAATTAGTTAATATACTTATTAATCTATAGTAGTAGATAGGTATTTTTATTATTTATTTATTTAATTTATAGTAGTTTATATATATTTATCAGCTTTTATTTTTTTATCTTTAAATATAACTAGTATATTTACTAGTAATTTAAAATACTAAATTAATTTTTTTATAAGTATTTTTTAGAAATAGTTTTATAGAATTTTTTTTATAGATAATATTTTATATACTTACCCAGCTTTAGCTGAAATTTTTTATAAAAATTAATTTTTAGATTTATTTTTAATCTTTATATAGATAAACTTATAGTTTTTTTTTTATAAATACTATTTTATATTTACAGTACTATACTGGTATCTTTTAATTAATAATTATTTTATAAATTTTTTATATTATTATTAAATAAAAATTTATTTTTATAAGATTTTTTAGTATAATCTTTTCTACTGTAACCTATAGTATTTTTAGTATATAATATTTATAAAATTAAAATTTATATTTATTAAATTTTATAATAGGCTTTTATTATTTTATTTAAAATTTTTTTAAAATTATTTTATTTATTTTTAGTATTATAATTGCAAGACCTATTTAGTTCTTATAGTATTTTTAAATATTTTTTAAATATATTATTAATATTATAATTTTTTTAATTATATAATTTCTTTTAACTTTTTCTGTAATTATTTTTATTGGAATAGTTAATTACTTTATTTATATAGTAAATATTATAAATACTAGGTTTACCTCTGCTTTACTGTTTATAATAATTTTAATTTTTATAAAATATATTTTTTTAATAAAAAATTAGCTATTTATTTAATTTTAAACTTAAATAGATTATAATTTTAATTTAGTTTAAAATAGGTACTATAATTCTGTCTACTAATTACTTTATAAATAATTTAATTTACTAGTAATCTTTTATTTAGTAATTTATATATTTATAATTATAGTAAACTTTTAATCTAGGGGCCTTTATAGATATTTTTAGTATTAAAAAAATTACTTTAGCTTTTAAACTTTTTTTATAAAATTATTAATTTAAATTTTTAGTTTTTAAATTTTATCTATAAGGGCAGTATGTCTACAACTTTTTTTTAAAATCTATTTATAAAATATTTTATTTTCTATTTATTTATATTACTAATTTAATATTAGATATAGTTTTATAAATAGTATAATAAAATTTTATTTAATTATAAAAAAATCTACTATTTACAGATCTTTTTCTAAACTGTAGAAAAAAAATATAAAAATTAAATACAGCTATACAGTATTAATATTTTATATTTTATAATCTAATTTAGTTTTTATTTTTTTTATTTTTATAAATAGGTAAAGTTTAGTTTTTTTTTATAAAACTTAGTTTTCAGTATTTTTAACTAGACTTTTTATTTACAGAATTTCCCAGCTGTATTTTAAAAAACTTATAAAAATTAGTTTATTTTTTTATAGTAAAATTTAGCTATCTTATCTCTTTAATAGATTATTTAAAATATAATCTAAATAGGCTACTATGATACATATTTTTTAGCTTATATTTTAGTTATTAGTTTTTATAAATAATTTTTATTTAGTAATAAATATACAGTAGATAGTATAATTATAAATATTATATTATATATATATTAGTTCTTTTAATTCTTATAGTACTGGAATTAAAATTTTTTAATTTTTTATATAGTTATTTTTTTAGTACTAATTTCTGGCTGTTTCTGCAGCTTAGTAATCTATTTAAATAAATATAAATATTTATAAAAATTTTAAATTAAAATCTATTCTTTTTTCTAATATAGATAATTTATTTTCCATAGTTAATATATAGTTTTTTATAATTAGATTAAAAAAGTTATTTTTAATTTAGTTTTATATATTATATTCAGCTATTGCTTACTAGGCTATTTTATAGAATATTAAATAAAAAAATTATAAAAGTTAAAAAGTAAAATAATATAATAAATAAATAGCTTTTATAAACCTAAAAATATTAATAAACTATTTTAAAATATTATTACTACTTTATTTAACTTGTAAGGCAGCTGCTGCCTTTAGGGGCGGCTGCGGCCGGCTTGCTTAGCTGTTATATAACTACTGCCTTAGGTTGTCTATATACATTTTCCTTCGCGGATATCCGCGAAGGTTAGAAAGGCTGTTTGGGCCTTTATATAAAGTATAAGATCTTTAGCTTGGTAGACCAGTAATTCTTTTCAGCAGATATTAAAATACAACTAAAAAGAATTAGGTGTATATATATATAAAACAGTAGTTTTAATAAATCTTTATACTTATAGTTATTAATATAATAAAATATTGCTCTATAGCTAATATAATAAGTATTAAGATCTAAGTAGACTTATTTAGACAATATAAAGTAAAAAAGTTTAAAAAATTACTAAAATTATTTAATAATATTTTAAATATATATATATATATATATTTTAATAGAATTAACAATTAATATTTTATTTATATCATTTTAATAAAATTGTTTAAAATATTTAGGTGTTGAATCAATATAGGTTTTTATTTATATTTTTAAAAATATTAATATTGCAACTTGTATAGGGGTCCAAGTACAAAGTAATTATATTTTATATTTAAAAAAAAAGTACTTTATTTATATAATAATTTCTATAGTAGCAAAGCCAGCTAGTTATACTTAAATAGTAGTTTAACTGTATAAATATCTTTAGAAACAAAAATTTATATATAGCAGTAATTTTATTTTTTAAAGTTAATAGGCCTAAACTATTGATATATTAACCAAGTAAAAAATAGATAAAAAGCTGATATATACTTTGGTTAGTTCCAACTTAATATTTAAATTTTAAAGTTTACTAAAAAGTAAAGATAAGTAGTTAAGGTATTTTTTATATTTACAAAATATAATAATATTATTATTAATATATATTTTGGCAAAGGTATAGAAGTTATATAAATTTAAATTTATTTAATACTGGATAAATTAAAAAAAATAGATAAAGCCTATAAAAATAATATAGAAGATTTTCTGGCCTTGGTATATTATAATAGTAAATTAATTACAGTAACTAGTATATACTGGCTATTAGTAAAAAGATTAAGCAGTATTTATAATAGTAATATACTTATACTCTTTAACTACTATGGTTGACCCTGGTGATTTTGTTAGTACAGTGGGGAGGTGCAGGGATTCGAATCCTTTGAATTCTGCTGTATATATAATTATTAATACTTTGTATAGCCACCTGCGGTGTTGATTACTGCTTTGCATCTTACTGTTATACTATTAACTAATTTATCTAAAAATACCTTTGGCAAAGTATTCTAAAAAGCCTGTACAACCTTATATAGCTGATTATATAATAGCTGTTTATTATTGGGAAAGAATTACTCTATCCAGTTTTTTATCCAGTTTTATATAGCCTTAATTAGGTTGAGATCCAGTAAAAAAGTAGGCCAAGTAATTAAAAAAATCCTATACTTTTAAAGTTTTTAAATAGTATTTTTACTTATATAGCCGGGTGTATTATCTTGCATTAATTAAAGCTGTTGTTGTTTTTATTGCTTAATTAAATATATATATCTATAGATTATTGGAATAATCTGCTTAGAATAATACTTGGTATTAATACTGCCCTATTTCTTCTTTTAAAAAAATAGGGCTTTTTAAAATTGCTGTGGAATAAAGCCCAAAACATCCAGCCATATTTACGCAGTAGATTTGTATAAAGGCACGTTTTATTAAGTTTTTTACCGGCTTTGCAAGTTATGTATATCTGTTTATAAAAGCCTAAAGTTACCCAGGTTTTATTAGTCCAAAAAATTTGATTTTATTAATTATAAGTCTAAGATAAGTGTTTAAGTGCCTAAGCTAACCTTGCCTGTTTATTGGCCGGTGAAAGGGGTGGTTTTTAAAGGGCTTTACAGTATAAATAGCCTTTTTTTTTAAGGTATATGCTAAAGCAGTAGTTCTAATAGATAGTTTAAATTTTTAAATAATATAGTAGTATAGCAAACAGCGTATATATTTTAAACTTAATATTTATTATATAATATAATTAATATTATTATTTAAAAGCTTTGGTAGTTGGCCTTTGGCCTTTTAAAGTGTAGCTTATTGGCTTTGATATATATATTATACTTAATAATAGCTAAATCTAAGCTGATTTGTAATTTATTAATATATTAAGCCAGTATTATAAAAAGTAAGAACTTGGAGTTGATTATCTCAGCTAAGGTATTTAGACTTTGGTATTTTAAAAGAGGTAGGCTTGGGTGTGGAAGGCATCTTTACAACAACAAGAATTAGTATATATTAATAATAAAAAATATATTCACGGCTTTATAAATTCAACACGTGGCTTGATAAGAAAGGCGGTGCTTGGTGGTAGACACACTGCTTAAAGGATTTAAATCCCTGCACCTCCCCACTGTACTAATAAAATCACCAGGGTCAACCGGAGTATATAAATTTTATTTTTTTATATTAAAACTAGGTAAAGGTTAGGCTCTATCTTAAAGTTTACAGCTTTTAAATTAATAATAAAGTAATCTTTTATTTAGCTGTTTATATACTTTTATACTATAAGTATAAAGTATACAGAAAGCATATATATCTATATATATAATATTTTATTAAATATATAAAATATATTAAAAATAAAATTAATAACTTTATAGTTATACTTTAGAAGTTAATAGATGTAAGATTTACAGGCAGTAGTATATTTTTATTAATCTTTTTTTAAAAAAGTTTATATCTATTAATTTTTAAAAATATTAACTGTATTAACATTTAAGCTATTGGGATTAGCCTAGATATTATATAATATAGCTAATAATATAAAAAGCTTAGTATAACTACTTTAATAAATAGTTATACTATTTAAAAAATAAATATTTTATTTTATTAGTATATTTTATTTTAAGTAGTAATAAATATTTAGCTGAAGGCCGAGAGCCAGATTTAGGCAGATACTTAGCTTTAGATTAAAATATAGAGAATAAGTAAACTCCAGTAGATATAAATAATTTATCTTAATATTTAAAAATATTAATAAAAGCAGCTTTATATACTTAAGTATAGCCCGGATATATAGAGTATGCAGCAGTAAGAATTTTAGCTATATAAAAAAATTTATAATATAATAATGATAATTATAAATAAAAAAAGATTATAAGATATAAAAATTTAAATAACTAAGTTTAGTAATATAGTTTTTAGCTTTATATACAGTAATATATTTATTACTACTAAGTTTTTTATTTTTAAATGATAATTTATTATTATTAGCAACAACAATTTATTAGCAGCCTTAATAAAAAAGAAATTAGTATTAATAAAATAACTGTATATTAATAATTTAGTATTATTTTTAGGCTTAAAAGTATAGTTAGTTTTATAAAGGCCGATAATCTTCTTAACAGAAAGTATAGTTTAAAAATAAAAAAACAATAATAGACTTAGTACTATATATAAATATTTTTATTAATCTATTTGGTATTATAATAGTCTAAATTAGAAAAATAAAATTATAGTAGGATTATATACTGGCAATTTGCCTTTTATAGTTAGAAATAATTTCTTTATAGTATATAGTATTAATACTAATATAAATATTTATAAACAGTTTTTAACTAAATAAATATATATTTTAATACAGGTAAAGACAGAACTAAATATACAGATATATAAATTTTAATATTTTAAAAAATAGATATTAAGAGTAATATACTACTTAGCCTGGTATATTAAGTTTATGCCTTTGATATAAAAAGTTTTATAGATATTATATATATTAATATTAAATAATTATAGTAAATTAGTATTATTAATACTAGTAGTACAGCTAATATTAATATAGATTTTAGTATATTTATTTATTATATTTAAATTTACTTCTGTAGTAGCAGATTTGGAAGATTTTAAGATTAAAATATCTTTTTTTAATATTATTAACTTATTAATTATATTAATTTAATATAATAATAGAGTTGTTATTGGCGGTAATAGTAAGTTTAGTAGATTCAATATATATAAAAAATGTAGTATAATACTTTAAATAAATATATAATTTATTTTTTAAAAAAAAATATATTGTAATTGTTATATAGAATGAAGAATACTTTATTTATAATAATAGATATAGTGATGGGGGCGTTGAAAGATACTAAAAGACTTTTTAATAATTATTTTAGAAAATATTGTTTTTTTATTATAGTTATTCTTAATATAGGTAATATAGGTAATATATATATTATTATACTTTTTATAGTATATATTATATTTCTTACAGGATTTGTTATATATATAATTTTTATTTAGCATCTTATATATTTAATTAAGTATAATAAACACATATGTTTTAAAGTACAGCGTATATAATATTTAAATACTTAATATTTGTTATTAGTAAAATTCTGCTGTTTATCTATTGCCTCCGCCTTTTATACTGCCTGTGTAGAAGAACTTTCTGCAGTCTATATTTTTACCTATTTAAACTTTTTCCTCAACTTAATTGTTATAATTAATAAAATCATGAACTTCCATCGCCATAGCGATCTTTACAAGTACAGTATACCCAAGCTTTAAAATCCAATAATATTAATTATTTTTTTAATATAAAAATATATTATATATTTTAAGACTATTAACCTTTTTATTAACTGTATTAAAAATATAGTTTATATATATTAAAAACCTGCAGTATAAGTAAGTATTACTGGTTATTTTAAAAGTACAACTTTTAATTAATATTTTATACTTAGTAAATATAAAAAAGATTTATATATATATATATTTTTGAAAAATAAAATACTTAAAAATCTATATATTAGATTTAAATCTAATACTACTTAAGTATTTACTTATCTGTAAGCAACTATAGACTATAAATAAACAAATATATACTAAAATAAATCCATTTAAATATTTATTTAGAATATTATATATAATTATAAGGCTTTTTATATTAACAATACCTATAATTAGTTAATATTAATATAAATATATTTTTATTCTAATCTTACTGTTGGTATCAACTTATTTATATAAACTAGTATAATAATTAAGTTTTTTAGCTGCCTAAATGGTAAAATATCCCTCTAGTAAAAACAGTTAGATAATAAATAAGATATTTAGTAAAAATACTAATATAATAGCAGCAACTATTATAATAATAATTATTAAATAAATAATTCTTCTAAAGATATTTTAATAACTTTAATAATATTTACTAAAACCAGAATAAATATTAGAAATACTAAGAGAATTAATATAGTAGAAATATTTATAATAATTATAGTAATTTTTTTTTAAAAACTTTGATATATTCTGGTACAGTTATAACTAGTATAATAATAATTTTAATCTTAAAAAGTCTTAGCTTATTAATACTAATATAAATACTAATAACTGTAATAACAAATATTATTTTAAAATAAATAAGGTATATAGAAATAGGGTAATATAGAAGTACAGCTGTAGCAGCAGCCCCTATATTCTAAACAATTACTTCTAGCTAATTATTCTTAAACTAAAATAAAGACCAGAAGTACTAATATAAGTAAAACTAAAGATAATAAATAGTTTTAAAACTATATAAACAGACTGCAGCAGATATACTAAGTATCAATATAAAAAAATAACTAAAACTAAAGTTAATATTAGTTATATACAGCCTTAACTAATCCTACTATATTTAATAAGTTTAATAATATTTACTATAACTATAATAAAAAATATAACTGTTATAAGAACCAGACTAATAATTATTATAATAAGAAGTATAAAAATCAGTACTAAAATTATAAAAATAAAAATAGTTATAAATATTTTAGGGCATTAGTACTAAAATAGTATAAAATAGCTGGGCCCTTAAGATATACAGAGCTATAAAGAAGTCCCTGCTTAGTGATAAAATATATAAAAATATAAAATCCCAGTCTACTGCAGATAAAAGCTGCTTAGATTTATAATTTAAAATATAAAAATAGTAATATAGTAAAATCTAGATTAGATACTTTACTAGCAGGCCCTCTATCTATACCCATAGATATTATATTACTTATATTAAAAAATACTATATTATAATATATTAAGTTATTTAATAATATACTTATTTTTACTAGATATAAAAGAGATATTAATATTGATATACTCTGTATATAGTAAGCAGCAACTATAGTAGTAGATTTTAATAAAAAACCAATCCTTAGATAATATATCTAAATATAGATTACAGTTTTATTTTAATTAGTAAAATCTTTATTTTAAGTATTGAAAATATTAAATTTTATTTTATTAGTAGAGATATCTGTATTATAAACATTAGATCTAAGTATACTATAAAAATTATATTATTTTTTAAATATATTTTCTAAAATAATAGTAGAATAGAAGAATATTAGTTTTTTAATTAAACTGTCTAATATTAAGTACTAATATATCTATATTACTATAAAATATTTATTATAAATAATCCTAAGTTTAAGAGAGATATACTTATTAGTACTTAGATAATTAGTTATAAAAATATTTTATTTAACTATTATTACTAAAAGGTATATCTAAAAGGCTGCAAAGACATACCTAGTAATATTAAAAAATAAGCTAAAAAATAAATAAATATATTAATTTATTTAGCTAAGTATATAGTAGTACCAGTATATAGTATAGTATATATATTTATTTATATAAAAAAAATTATTAAAAAATATAGACTATATAGACTATATATTTAAACCCTTACAATAAAAAACTCTTACAGTTTATATATATTTAATTAGTTTAGATTTTATTTTTATATAGGCTATAAATTAAACTTTATATAATATAATAATAGCTAGATATACTAGGCTGGAAGTATTAACAGATAATAAATATACTACTGTATACTAAATATAAAACTATACAGTAGAACTGGCTTACTGCCTGGATAAGTATAACTTAAAACAGTTTCTATACTATATAGTAGAATTAAAATATACTAATTTAATTAGCCTTAATAAATATTAGTAGTATTGTTTTATCTATAGTTTATTGAAAGATATATACTATACTTATATTAAAAAGTAATTACTATATACTACTAACCTTAGGGATACTTTATATAATAATCTAAATATAAAAAAACCAACTCCCCCTAGGCAACAGAAGATAAAACAAAAGTATAAAGATAGTAATAATAGTAATAAAAAACTGCAGAATATTTAAAAAAAAATAAAAAACTAAAATCAGCTAAAAGCTATAAATTTTTATTTACAGTCTTAAAAAATACTACTATACTTTTAATAGACTAAGTTATTCATAGTAAAGACCCTAAAACTATTTACTGTCTTATAAAAATAATTAGTAAATATAATGCTAAATAGTTCTAATATTAATATAACTAATATACTAAAAAACTAATAGTTAAAAATATTTATAAAAAAACTACTAAGCTGCCTAAACTATATATTTACTATATTAGTAAGCAAAACCAGAAAGTTATTAATAAAATATTTAATTCTTTTATACTTAAAATAAAATATTTTTTACTAAAAATTATACTTTTATAGTATAATTTATTTATATTATTTAAAAATAGTAATTAATCTAACTATAAAAGTAAAAACAGTGAAAAAATACACAGTAGTAGATCTATAAAAAATAAATAAAAAAATAATATTAGATTTTTATTTAGTTTTATTTTAAAATAATATTATCCAGCTTATAGCCAGATATATATATATATTATAATAATAAATATTTATAAATATTTTTATTAATAGTTTATTAAGTATATATACTATAACTGTTTTACTGTTATAGTATATTAAGGCTAAAAATTTTTTTAATATTATAATTATAAAATTTATTAACTTAGTTTTAAATATTTAAATATAGAAAGATTTTAATTTTAAAAATTTACAGATATTCTGCAGAGTATATATAAATAATCTAGATATTATATTAGTTAGTCTTAATATATATATTAAATATCTATACTAAATATTTAAGTATTTTAAAAAAATAATTATTAAGCTTAAGTCTACTAAAGCTTTTATAACCTTTTTATCTATACAGTTATTAAACTAATAAATTAAAAGTCTTAATTTATTTATTTTAAAAAAAAGCTGGCAGTAATTTAATTATTTTTATTTTTAAATATACTATTATATTAGAGTATTATTTTAGTATTATAAGCTATTTTTAGTATTAGATACTATAGTATACTGTTTATATACAACTACTTTAAAATAGAAAAGTAGTACTTTTTAAAAACTTACTAAGCTAAAAAGGCTAAAACTAAAAAAATATACTTTAATAATACTATATAAATACTAAACCCTAAAAAACTTACTATATTTAAAAATCTATAAGTAGAGTTTAATAAAAATACAGATAAAATACTAATATACTTTTAATCTAAATATTAACTGTATATTAATTTTAATATTTTATATAAAGAATAAAGTACTATATTTTATTATATTAATTAGAGTAAGTCTTATAAATTATTGAAGCTGCTTTTATATATTTAAATATAACTAGTTTTATTTTTAATAGATTATTTACAGCCTATAAGTATAAATATTAGCTGATAAAAATTAAAATATTCTATTTTATATAAGTAATTTATAAAATAAAATATTATTTTAAAGCTGTATATATACTAATAGTAGTTTATATAAACTATATAAATACTGTTAGACTTATTTAAAAAATAATATTTAATATAGTAGTACTAAACCAATTTAATATTTATTTTATTTAAATCTTTTAGTTAATATAAAAATACTATCTATAAATCTACTATAGAATAGAAAAAATAAATAGTTTTACAGATATACTATCTTTTCTTTCAGCTAAAAATATACTATATATACTACTTAATTTTAATAATCTTTTTAAAGCTAAGCTGACAATTACTTAAAATAATAATATACTAAGTCTATTTCTATAGAAATCTATATACAATTATAAAGTATAAGAATATATTTTAATAATTATATTATTAGATAATTTTCGATAATTTTAAAAACTATATTTATATAGTATATCTAAAAAAATACTAAAGCTTTGTATATTATCTAGACTCTGTAAAAAAAACCCTAAAACAGTATTTTTATATAGTTTTAAAAATAGTTTACTATATATACTTAAGAATATAACAGTATTAGATAATAAATTAGTATAAATATATTAAAAACTATAGCTGTATATACTTTATTTTTTATCCAGCAATCTTTTTTATATAATATATAATAAAAATAGTTATTAAAATTCTAATAGATATTTTATAGTACTAGAAGGTTTTATACTGTATTAAAACTATTTATTACTAAAGAAATATATATACTACTATCTAAGCTGCCTATATAATTATATATATAAATATTAACTGTTTAGTAGTCCTTTAACTAATTATATTACCAGCTATCCCTTTCTATGTAGTAATAACCAACTTTATTATAGGGTTACCCCCAGTTAAGTATATAATATTTAAAAATATATATTTAAATAAGCTTCTAAATAAATATAACCAGCTTATAGTATTTATAGACAAGTTTATAGATTAAATTAGCCTAATATCTAGCTATACTAAATAATCTATATTTCTAAAAAAAATACTAATTTGTTTTATATCTATAGAAATATAATTAGGGTCTACTTTATATTTTTATATCCAACTATAGTATATAATTTCTAAGTAATTTCTAAACTATTATATTTAAAAAGTTAAATATTATATAGTACTATTAACAGTATATTATCTATAAATAAACAGTTTAATAAAAAAAAGTAAATTAAACAGTTAAACTTACACTAAAATATATATATATATACAATATTACTATAATTAGTAGATAGAATTTTTATTTTAAATAATTAGTTAAATTAACAGCTTTAAAAGTACAGCTATAAAAACAAGTCTATTGTTGCCGTCTCTTTATCTCTCTGTCTCTCTATCTTAATACCTTGTTATTGTTCCTTTTTTTCTTTTTTTATCTCCTTATCTCGGCCTGCCGAGCACCTTATTTTGTAATTAATTAATTAATCTATTAATAAATATTAAGATTTTAAAGTTTTTATATTTTTATATATAGCTGTGTAGCTATAAGTTGCTAGTATATCCAGCATAATCCTAGATTCTTCTAAATATATTTTTTTAAAATATTAAAAATTATTTTTTTAAATACTAATATTTTTCTTTTTTTTTCTACCAACTACTGAGCTTACGCCTCTAATAATATAAAAACCGGGATTTTAACTATCTATATTATATTATTTTTATATCCCTGTATTTTTATTTTATAATATTACTATCTCTTATATAGAAAAATACAGATATAAAAATATTTAAATATAGTAAATTAGAATATTAAATTATAATATACTATAATATATCTGCCAGGTGTTATATCTAACAGCTGAATAAAAATACAGTATACTGTATAATCTATATTATTTAAACTTTAAAACTACTAAAATTAGTAGATATTGTTTTCTATTTTTTAAACTAGAATATTAATTGTTTAATACTTAATAAGGCTGTTTAAAAATTTAAATATTTTACAGAATTTCTTTTTATAAAAGTAGTATACATATTCTAGCTAGTTAAGCAGCTAGTTTTTAATATTAATCTAAACAAATCTTTTAAATATATAAGATTAAAATCTACTAGTACTATACTATTAAAATTTTAAATACTAAAAAACTTAATACTCTTTTCTTCTACATATTTTTTATAGAAAAACTTTAATAAAATATTAAAATACCCAGTCCAGATACCCAGGCAGCTAATTTTAAAAGTATTTGTACTATTTATATAAATACTATATACCTCTACTAAATCTAAACTACTATACTTTTATAAAGTTTTTTTTTTAACTATCTGCAGTAATAGTACCTTTTAGCTTTATAGTTTCTTTTAGTATATTTTTTTAACTAAAAAAAATCTACTATTTTTTTAATTTAATAAGCACCTATCTTGTATATACTCAGATAGTAATAAGTACTTTAAAAAATAGTAATTTAAAAAAATATTTCTCTACTTTTTACCAGATTTTTTTATATACTTTCTTTTTTCTATACCTTTATTACTTAATTTTTTTACATCTTTTAATCTAATTCTAATACTATTTTTTATAAAAAATACTAGTATAAAAGATGCTGATATACTAGATGCTAATATAGAAAACACTATTCTAATTAGTATTAAAATATTTAAAATATAAAATAACTTATTAAACTATAAGTAAGCTAATAAAGCTTAACTGCAGCTTACTGATATTATAGCAGAGCTAAAAAATATAAACTAATATCTCTATAACTTTAAATAAAAATATAATTAATATAAATAAAAAAAATATACCAAATATAAATATAAAGAACAAAAACAACAGTATACTAAAAACAGGAAAAATAAAAAAGATAAAAAACAGCTAATATAGTATATATAAACTCTAAAGTCTAATAATATCAGTTATTTTTTTCTAATATAAAAATAGATTAGTATTTTAAACAGTAAAAATATATTATATATTTTAAAAATATTAATTTTTTTATTAACTGTATTAAAAATATAGTTTATACATATTAAAAACCTGTAGTATATATAAGTATTACTAGTTATTTTTAAAATACAGCCCTTAATTAGCATCTTATACTTAATAAATATAAAAATATATATATATATATATATTTTTAAAAAAACAGAATACTTAAAGACCTATATATTAGATTTAAATCTAATATTATTTAAATATTTATTTATCTGTAAGCCACTACAGATTACAGATAAATAAATATATATTAAAATAAATTTATTTAAATATTTATTTAAAATATTATATATAATTATAAGACTTTTTATATTGACAATATCTACAACCAGTTAATATTAATATAGATTTATTTTTAATCTAATCTTACTACTAGTATTAACTTATTTATATAAACTACTACTATAGTTAAATTTTTTAGCCGTTTAAACAGTAAAATATTTTTTTAGTAAAAATAATTAAATAATAAGCAGAATATCTGGTAAAAATATTAATACAGAAGTAATAATTATTATAACAACTATTAAAAAAATAATTCTTTTAAAAATATTTTAGTAATACATATTAAAGCTGCTTTAATAATATCTATTAAAATAAAAATAACTATTAAAACTACTAAAAAAACTAGTATAAAAGCAACTATAATAACTATAGTAACTATTTTTTTAAAGACTTCTGTATATTTTAGTGCAGTTATAATTAATATAATAATAATTTTAATTTTGAAAAGTTTTAGTTTACTAATATTAATATAAATACTAATAACTAGAATAACAGATATTTTTTTTAAAATAAATAAAATATATAGAAATAGAATAATCTGTAGATATAGTTACAGTAGTAGTCCCTATATTTTAAATAGCTGCTTCTAGTAGACTATTTTTAAAATAAGATAAAAATTAAAAGTATAGATAATATTAAAAATATAAAGTAATTTTAGAATTATACAGGCAGACTACAGTAGATATACCAGATATTTATTTAAAATAATAGTTAAGCTTAAGCTTAACTATATACTATTTTAACTAATTCTACTATATTTAATAAGTTTAATAATATATACTATCATTATAATAAAGAATATAACAGCTATAAAACTCAGACTAATATTTATTATAGTAACTATTATAATAATAAATCTAAAAAATTTATAGTAACTTGCAACTGCTGTTATACTACTTTTATATTTTATAATAAACTGTATTAATATATTTTATATATAACAGTAGAAAATATAAAAACAGAGGACCTATTTAAAGTACTAGTTTTATATTAATATAATATATAAAAAGATCCAGTATTTAAAGTACTAAAGATTCTAATACTAAATATACTAATATCCGGAGCTGTAGATTTTATAACAGGACTATAATAAAGCCTTTATTTAGTAATAAAAATATAAAACTTTAATCTACTATAGATAAAATCTGCTTAAATCTACAATCCAGCTTATAAAAATAATAATATAGTAAAAGATCTACTAAAAGGCCCTCTACTAATACCTCCAGATATTATACTACCTATAAAAAAAATACTATACTAAAATATATTAAGCCCCTTAATAATATATTTATTTTTACTAAATAGAAAAAAAATATTAATATTGATATATTTTGTATATAGTAAGCTGCTACTATAATAGTAGATTTTAATAAAAAAACTAACTTTTAAATAAAATATTTAAATATAAAATATAGTTTAACACTTATCAGCAAAATCTTTACTTTAAATATTAAAAATATTAAGTTTTATTTTATTAATAGAAATATTTGTATTATAAATATTAGCTCTAAGTATACTATAAATAAGTATATTATTTTTTAAATAAACTTTCTAAAAATAATAGTAGAATAAAAAAATATTAGTTTTTTAATTAAATTATTTAATATTAAGTACTAATATAGCTGTATTACTATAAAAGTATTTATAGTAAACAATCCTAAGTTTAAAGTAGATATACTTATTAGTATATATATTATTAAATATAAAAATATTCTACTGGACTACTATTACTAAAAAGTATATTTAAAAAATTATAAAAATCTAAGCTAAAAAATAAATTAATATATTTATTTATTTAGTAAAATATATTATTATACCTGTATACAGTATAGTATATATACTTATCTATATAAAAATAAAGCTATCTAAAGATATAAATTATATATTTAAATTTTTACTATAAAAAGATTTTATAGTTTATATATATTTAGTTAATTTAAAGTTTATTTTTATATAAACTATAAATAAAATATTATATAATATTATAGTAGCTAAATACACCAGACTAGGTATAGTTTTAAATAATAAATATATTATAGTATACTAAGTATAGAATTATATAGCAGAGCTAATATACTATTCTAATAAATATAATTTAAAATATTTATTATATTATATAAAAAAACTAAAATATACTAAGTTTAATATTTTTTTTAGGTGCTAGTGGTGTTGCCTTGCCTATAGCCTACTAAAAAATATATACTATATATATATTAAAAAGTAATTTATATATACTGCTGATTTTAGAAATAATTATAATAAAAATAAAAAATCCTAGTTATAAAAAGACTAACCCTTTTAAAGTAATAAAAAAAGAAATAAAATACTTAAAAATACTATTAGTATTAAAACAGTAAATATAAAAATAGTAAAACTAGTAATAAAAAAACTATAAAATATTTAAATAAAAAACTAAAAGTAACTAAAGACTATAAATTTTTATACTTTATATTAACTAATACTACTATATTACTAATAGGCTAAATTATATATAGTAAAAATTTTAAAACTATTTACTGTTTTATAGAAGTAATTAGTAAGTATAATATATAGGCTAAGCTAAATAAGTTTAATATTAAAGTAGTAAATATATTTAAAGATTAATAGCTTAAAATATTAAGAAAAAAAGATATTAAGCTGCCTAAACTATATATATATTATATTAGCAAACAGAATTAAAAAGTTATTAAAAAAATATTTAATTTTTTATATATTTAAAATAAGATATTTTTTACTAAAAGTTATACTTTAACTGTATATTCTGTTTTTATAGTCTAGAAAATAGTTATTAATCTAATTATAGGTATAAAAACAGTAAAGAAATATATAGTAGTAGATCTATAAAAAGTAAATAAAAAAACTATATTAGATTTTTATCTAGTTCTACTATAAAATAGTATTATTTAGCTAGTAGCTGGATATATATATATTATAAGAGTAGATATTTATAAATACTTTTATTAATAGCTTATTAAATAAATATATTATAACTATTTTACTATTATAATATATTAAAACTAAAAGATTTTTTATATTATAATTATAGGATTTATTAACTTAGTTTTATATATCTAAAAATAAATAGATTTTAATTTTAAAAATTTTTGGGTATTCTGCAGAGTATATATTAATAATCTGGTTATTGTATTAGTTAATCTTAATATATATATTAAATATCTATACTTAATATTTAAGTATTTATAAGAAATAAATATTAAGCTTAAGTCTACTAAAATTTTTATAGTATTTTTATCTATACAGCCATTAGGCTAATAAGTTAATAATCTTAATTTATTTACTTTAAAAAAAACTAGTAGTAATCTAAACTTTTTTATTTTTAAATATATTATCAGCTCTAAAGTATTATTTTAATATTATAAGCTATCTATAGTATTAGATACTATAATATACTATTTATATATAACTATTTTAAAATTAAAAAATAGTACTTTTTAAAAACTTACTAAATTAAAAAAACTGGATTTAAAAAATATACTTTAATAATACTATATAAATACCAACCCCTAAAAAGCTTACTGTATTTAAAAATCTTTAAATAAAATTTAATAAAAATAAAAATAAAATACTAGTATATTTTCAGCTGGATTAATAATTATATATTAATTTAAATATTTTTTATAAGAAATATACTATTATTTTATATTATATTAATATAGAAAAAATATATATTAATGTATTTAAACTATTTGTATAAATCTAAATAAACCAGTACTATTTTTTAATAGAGCTTTTATTTTATATAAATAGAACTACTGGCTGACAGAAATTAAAATATTTTATTATATTTAAATAATTTAAAAAATAAAATATTATTTTAAAGCTGTATATATACTAATAGTAGTATATATAAACTATATAAGTACTGTTAGACTTATTTAAAAAATAATATTTAATACAGTAGTACTAAAGTATTTAAATCTTTACTTTACTTATATATTTTAGTTTATATAAAAATATTATTTAAAAATATACTATAGATTAGAAAAAATAAATAGTTTTATAAATATACTTTTTTATTTTTTAGCTAAAAGTATACTATATACATCTTTTAATCTTAATAATCTACTAAAAGCAGAATTAGCAGTAGTATAAAAAAATAGTTTATTTTTATTTAATATTTACTAACTAATATATTACTATAAAGCAATAGAATATACTAGTTTAATAATTATTTTATTAAATAATTTTAAAAAGCATATTTATATAGTATATCTAAAGAATACTAGAGCTTTATATATTATCTAGACTTTATAAAAAGACCCTAAAACAGTACTTTTATATAGTTTTAAAAATAGTCTACTATATATACTTAAAAATATAATAATATTAGATAATAAAATATATTAAAAACTATAGCTATATATACCCTATTCTTTATTTAATAATCTTTTTTATATAATATATAATAAAAATAGCTATTAAGATATTAATAAATATTTTACAGTACTGGAAGGTTTTATACTATATTAAAACTATATATTACTAAATAAATATATATACTACTGTTTAGGCTGTTTATATAATTATATATATAAATATAAACTATTTAGTAGCCTTTAACTAATTATATTATCAGCTATTTCTTTTTATATAGTAATAATTAATTTTGTTATAGGGTTACCCCTAGTTAAGTATATAATATTTAGAGATATAATATTTAAAAATATATATATAAATAAGCTTTTAAATAAATATAAGTAGCTTATAGTATTTATAAATAAGTTTATAAAAAGAATTAGTTTAATATCTGGCTATACTAAATAGCCTATATCTCTGTAGAAATATTAATTAATTTTATATTTATAAAAATATAATTAGAGTTTATTTTATATTTTTATATTTAACTATAATATATAATTTCTAAGCAATTTTTAGACTAGTATATTTAAAAAGTTAAATATTATATAGTACTACTTAACAGTATATTATTTATAAACAGATAGTTAAATAAAAAAAATAAATTAAACAGTTAAATATATACTAAAATATATATATATATATATAATATTACTATACTTAGTAGATAGAATTTTTATTTTAAATAATTAGTTAGATTAACAGCTTTAAAAGTACAGCTATAAAAATAATTCTGTATATATTTATATATAATATACCTTTTAGTAATCTATAAATATAAGTAAAATAATTATTTAAAGACCAGTATTTTAAAATATATCTAAATATAAAAAAGGTATATAAGTTTACAGCTATTTAAATAAAATAAATCTACAATACTACTTGTTAGTTTATAAAATTTAATATTAGTAATAAAGTCTATCTGCAACTTTATAAAAAATATAATCTTTTAATAAATAAAAATAAATTAAAAATAATTAAAAATAAATTAAACTACTAATATATAGGCCTACTGTAAATTTTTTAAAAAGTAAAAAAGCTTATTTACTAACTAAAAATCCTATTAAACTAGTAAATATATTTTATTATATTAGTAGTACAGCTTAAACCAGCTTTAAAAACTAAAAGTTTTTATAACTGCTCTTATATTAAACTACCCCCAGTATATAAAAATAAAGATAAAAAATAGAAAGATAGGTATAAAATTAAATATATTTTCATAAATAGACCAGTCTACGGTTGTTTAAAAAAACAGCTTAAAAGCAATAAAGTATTTTATTTAATTTTTAAAATACAGTTCTAAAAAAGACAAGTAGATAAATAAGGAAAATATTAATACTACAAAGTTTTTAAAAAATTTAATTATTTACTATAGTAATATTTTTTTTATAATATATATTTTAATCTTAACTTTTTTTTCTAAATAAATATTTTTTTTAAATTTTTTCTATACCTATTAACTACTTTTTTTTTATCTACTTTTTATTTTTATTTTTATCTTTTTATAATTGCCTTTTCTAATCTTAACTATATTTATATACCTATTTTTTAAGATTTTTAAGTATTTCCTTTATTTATATTTTATTTATATACTTTTATTTTTTTATATATTTTTACTTCTAATCTCCAAGCCGCTTCTGTATATATCTGTTATAATAATAGGCCTATTTTAAATTCTAAATATATATAAATATCTAAAGATTATGCTACTGCAGCTCTAAGTACAGTATAAAAAAATATTTAATATTTATAAAATATTTATAATAATTTAAATAAAAAGTAATTCTAATTTAACAGTTTTTTTATTTAAAAAAGCTGGTAAAAACAATTATATTAGATAAAAAAAGTTTTAATAAAAAGTCTAGGTAAAGTAGCTGGTTATTTTTAGTTTTTAAAATCCTACTATATACAGTTGGCCCTTTTATTAAGTACAGCTTACTAATACTTAAATATATTTAGTAATTAAGCTACTTTTAAAAAATATACTTATTTAATATAAAGTAGATTTTATAGTTTAGAATATTTTATATATAAGTTAAATACCTTTTAGTTCAACTATACTTATTAAAATATATAATTTTTACTTTTATTCTATAGTTTATAAAAAATTTATTTTATACAGTAAAATAAAATATTTATAAATTTTATAGCTTTTACTAGACTAATAAAACTTTATTAAAATATATTTAATTTATAATTCCATTACTGCCGGCCATATACTGGCAAAATTTAAAAATATTATTAAAAAAAATAAAAAAATTATTTTATATAACTTTATTTAGTTATAACTTCTGTAAATATAATACATCTTCCGGTATAAAAAAACTAAAAATATAACTATATAACTAATAAATAGTTTTTATATATAAATAATCTTATTATACTATATATATATATAATAATAAAAAAACTACAGCTATAGATTAACTAAATTAGATTCTAGTCTTTTTATTAAACAGTATATTAAAATAAGCTGTCTACTTTAATTTTTAAAATATTTTTTAACTGTATTCTGCAACTAATCTAGACTATACAGCTAAAATAGTAGATATTTAAAATATAATACTAATATAATTAACTATACTACTAACTATAATATTGCTTTTAGCTGTATTTATATTTATATCTGCTTTTATTTTTATTATAATTATTTTTAAATTTATATCTACTTTTATTTCTACTATAACTACTTCTATTATTTTTATATTTATAAATATTTTTATTTCTACTACAACTACTTTTATTTTTATATCTACTTCTGTTTTTATTAATATATTTTTTACTGCTTTTATTTTTATATTTTCTGCTTTTTTTATTTTTTTATCTTCTACTTTACTGCTCTACTTTTTATAAAATTTACTATAATTAATCCCTATATAAGCTGTACAGCTATTGGCTATTCTAGCAGCTATAATTTTTTTATACTAAATACTATATTTTTTATAATACCAGTATTTTTTATAATATCTGTATCTACTAAAATATCTATATCTATTTTATTTACAGATACAGTTTTAATAGTAGATACTATCTAATTACTTTTTATACTATCTGTAAAAAAATACTATAATATAAAGCAGACAGATATATAGACTAAAAAATATAAAAATCTAAAAAAAAATAATATATTTTTAAAATATTAAATATTTTAATTTTAGTACTAAAAACTAAGACTATACTAATATATTCTAATTTAAAAACAACTTTATTAAAATATAGTTTAAAGTACTAGTATAGAGATTGTAAAAGCCTAAAAATTATAACAGACTATATACTAATATTAATTTTAATAACAGTAATATAAAGATTATTTATACAGTAGAGGCTAAAAATATTAAAAAAATAAAGTATAAAAATAATAAGTACTATAAAAAAATTATACTTTATAGATAACTTTAAATACAGTAATTAAACTTCTACAGTATAAAAATACTATATTATATATAATTACTAATATATATTATAAAATAATACAGTTTTTTAATAAACTTAAGCTTTTATTTGAAAGTATTATAAATAAAGATAATAAAAATGATAACAAGTACAGTATTAGTATAAATAACAGCAATAATAAAAATAAGGATTACTTTTTAGATAAATATTAATATATTAATTAAGGCCGGTTTCTGGCTTAAAAAAACTATTTATTACTGTCTTTTTATTTTTTTATTTTTTTATTTTAATATTTTATTATTATTTTTTTTTATCTTCTTATCTTGGCCTGCCGAGCACCTTGTCTTTTAATTAATTAATTAATCTATTAATAAATATCAAGATCTTAAGGTCTTCACATCTTCACGTGTAGCCGCGTAGCTACATCTATATATATTTATATATAATGTACCTTTCAGCAATCCATAGATATAGGCTAAACAACTATGTAAAGGCCAGTATTTTAAAATATATCTAAATATAAAAAAGATATATAAGTTTACAGCTATTTATATAATAATACTGTTTATTAGCCTATAGAATTTAATATAAGTAATAAAGTCTATCTACAATATTATAAAAGATATAATCTTTTAATAAATAAAAGTAAATTAAAAATAATTAAAAATAAGCTAAACTACTAATATACAGGCCTACTGCAGGTTATTTAAAAAATAAAAAAGCTTACTTATTAATTAAAAATCCTATTAAACTAGTAAATATATTTTATTATATTAGTAGCACAGCTTAAACCAGCTCTAAAAACTAAAGATATATATAATTATTTTATATTAAACCACCCCCGATATATAAAAAAAAGATAAAAAATAGGTCTAAGATTAAGTATATTTTTATAAGTAGACCAGCCTACAGCCAGCTAAAAAAAAACAGCTTAAAAGCAACTAAATATCTTATTTAATTTTTAAAGTACAATTTTAAATAAAATAAATAAATAAATAAAGTAAATATTAATACTATAAATTTACTAAAAGAATTTAACCAAAATATTTATTATATCTTTATATATTTTTAAATACTTTTAAAATAATACAATTCTAATAATCTATTATATCTACTAATTTTTATATTTTTCTATATTTTAATATATTTTTATCTATATATACTTGTAACTTTTTATACTTTGTATATATTCTTACTAGATATTTAAACTCTCTATTTACAGTCTCTTTTAACTGTAATCTTTTTTTAATTTTATGTTTATTTTCTTTATTTATTTTTAAGTATTTATTTTAACTTTTCTATATATTTTTATACACCCAAAATAACCAGACCATCCCAAATTCCAGATATATATAAGTATTTGGAAGTTTTACTGCTGTAACTTTAAATTTAGTATAAAAAAATACTTAATACTACTAAGACTTCTACTACTATTTAAATAAAGGGTAATCCTAATCTAAATATACTATTATTTTAAAAAAGCTGCTAAAAATAATTATATTATGTAAAAAAACTTTTAGTAAAAAATATAGATAAAATAGCCTATTATCTTTAGTTTTTAAAACTCTGTTAAAAATAATTAGCTGCTTTACTAAATACAGCTTAGTAATATATAAATATATATAGTAACTAAACTATATTTTAAAAATATACTTATATAGTATAAAGTAGATTTTATAATCTAGATTATTTTTTATATAAGCCAAGTATCTTTTGGCCTAATTATTTTTATTAAAGTATATAGACTTTATTTCTTTCCTATAGAATATAGAAAATTTATTTTATATAAAAAAATAAGATATCTGTAGTTATTATAGCTTTTACTGGGCCAGAAAGACTTTATTAAAATATATCTTATATATAATTTTATTACTGCCGGCTATATACTGGCAAAATCTAAAAATATTAATAAAATTAATATAAAAAAATAGTTTATTTTTTTTTACTAATTATAACTTCTATAAACACAATATATCTGCCAGTATATAAAAAAACTAAAAATATAAATATATAACCAACTAGCAGCTTTTATATATAAATAATCTTATTATACTATATATATATATATATATATATAATAATAATAAAAAAAACTATAGTTATAAGCTAATTAAATTAGATCCCGGCCTTTCTATTTAACAGTATTATATTATAATAAGCTGTTTATTTTAAAGCCTAGAATATTTTATAACTATATTTTATAAATAATTTAGAATATACAGCTAAAATAGTAGATATTATAGGTATAATACTAATAAAACTAATTATACTATTAACTTCAATATTATTTTTAAATTAAACTGTAGTTACTACTGCTATATATAAAGTAGTTTAAAAAAGTAGTTGGGTTGTTAAAATAGAATAGTTAAACTTGTTAAGTAGGCAAAGCAGGTAGAACAGGTAGAATTAGTAAATTAGATCTGTACTGTAACAATAATTATTTATTAAAAATAATAATTTATTGTATTTCAGTTTCTAGCTAACTATTGTAGCTATATACAGTGGTGGGGCAGAGTCCTGGGTGGTGTATTACTGCTGTTCCCGCTCTGCCTGTGACAGCCTGTAAAAGGTGTATTGCAATAACTTGGCCAGGAACCTGCAGGTCAGGCACGCCCTTATAGGCCCCGCCTTTATAAATGGTGGTTGCAGATAAGGGACGGTTGTTATTTTACTCCTGCAACATGCACATGATCAACATGTGACTAAAATAAGTTGTATATGAAATAAGCTTAGTATACAGCAATTCAACATTATAAATTCTACCAGCTTTATAGTATAATATATTAATTACTTAATAAGTACTTACTCAGTGCTTGGAATTATATTAGGATCTTAGCGTTTATTAGAGGCCAAAGGTTATATATCAGTGTTCTTATAAAAGTCTATTCTATATATAATTTTTTATATCAGGGTAATCTTTTAGTAAATTATCTATATACAGAATATATATCTAGCTTAGTTTTGATTATTAATGGCCTTGGCAATCATATGAAATGGGTAAGGGTCATGCAACCTGTTAGGCCACTTATAAATGTGGTTGCAGATCGGCTATGTCGGATTTCAGTGTCGCGTGGAACAAAAACTGCTTACTAAGCATTTTTAGTCACGTGATTTATACACAACCCTTTCTTTACATAATTCCAAAATCTCATTCCACACCATCTTTTTAATACTTTTACATACACTATTTTCTAGGTTACTTTTTTAAGTATTCTTTAAGTACTTTAGGGTTATTAGGGTCTATATTATATTAGGATTTTTTTATTAGGGAATATTTTTATTATTTTTTTACATTAGGGTTCCTCATTAGGGATATAAGTCTATTTTAACTTTCTAAGTTACTTTTTTGAATACTTAAAAAGTACTTAGAAAGTACTCTTAGTAAGTACTTATTAAGTACTTAAAAAAGTAACTTAGAAAATTAACTTAAAAAATAACGTGTGTAAGAGTATTTAAGAATATAGGGGGAATTTGAATTTCAATAATTAAAGACAGTAATTTATAGGGTTGTGTGGAACAAAAACTGCTTAGTAATTGCCTTGACACTACGTGCACGCCAAGTGTTCCACACAACGCTAATAAACAGCTGCCGTGACCTGTGTTCACTAAATAAATGCCCTGGCAGCATAACTTTAGCCTGACTAATTCTCCATCTTTTTGCCTTTAACAATCAACATACTCATATTCTTAACTACATCAAATTTCCGAATCGCCCCACAACTGGGAATTTCCAGTTCTGCTGACAACCTCTATTGCTATAGACAAATAAATATAACAGGTTATTCCATGTTGCCCGCCCTCAAGTCATCAAATCACCTATACAAGTTAGTACTTCTGCATATAATAGTACAGTAGCTTTTATCATTTACCAATATATTCAAGTAGTTTATATCAATCAGAGGAAAATTAGGAGGTTTGCATTGTTATTAGATCCGAATTATTAGCACATGAAAGAGAAGCAACAATCAGGAAGGCGGTGGACATGCCGTCTCTGGTCCAAGCCCGGGGAAATGCATTTGTACAGTACCCGCAGTGGTAATTGTCATTCTCGAACCTAAATCTAGCTAATGATGTTGGATACAGTATTACTCTCTTCAACATAACACCGAGAGCAGTCTCATCGACCACATACAGCGCGATCATCTTGTGATTCAAGCAGAAGCTGCAACAACCTTCGGACAGCATGGACTGGGATCGCAATAGAAGGTTTGGTCGACATGCCCTTTCCTATCTTTCCCTCCGACAGATTGAGGCTGATGATGTTTCAACCTTAGGTTTGATGATCACCGCGGCGGTGAAAGCTATCGACCTGCTGCCTCTAGAGGTTATAGTCGTCGCAGTAGATCGCCTCCCCGGGTTCGTTCTCCACGTCTCGTCGCGGACACATGGGTTCCCAGTAATCGGACATATGGCCGTGCTCGTAGTCGGTCACCGGCTCCGTCCAGGCGCCGTCCTTCACGTAGCCCTCATTTCTACAGTCGAGATACTGTATTGGGCCCTTATCAGAAGGCATCCTCTCCACCCCGCCGTTTCTCACCCAGGAGGGATGGCAGAAATCGATCACCACATCAGCCACTCTGGCGATCAAGATCACCTTATGGCGATGGCCCGTATCGGGAGATGAGTTGGGGCCGAAGCACACCGAAAAGATTGCGAGAAGCGTCACCCCCCAGTCAGAATTTCAGGCAACCCCGTAGAGAGCGTCCTTCTCTGTCCGCAGACAAGTATTCAAAAGCCGAACTGCCAGCTCGAGATAGCAGTGGCCGCACCCCCCTACTGCACCGACCACGCAGTCCTTTACACACGGTCCGCAGAGATCGGGCAACGGAAATCGGCGTATCTCAACAGCGACCATCACCATCTGCCAAGGGTGAACCATCTCCGGGGTATACGTCGGCCTCTGCTTCTTTACCCAATTCGAGACGGTCATCTCCGGTCAATGAGAGATCCAACGCCTTTATCGACCAAACTCGGGATCGATCTCCGCCGCATCGTACACCTATTCGCTGTCAACCTAGAAACTCAGACTATCCAAAACTCCGCGAAGATCGGTCAGGTTCGTTGAAAGATAAGCCAAGGCATGAGGAAGTGAGGCCAAGGGTGCCTGCCCTAGATCATGCGAGCACCGCTACAGAGAGGCGAAGTACAGACCGAGATGATCGACGTCGGTCTTTCGATGCCCAACTCACTGGAAATGCAAACAAGCCCGGTGCTTTTCATCCCAATAGTGTCCCAACACAGCCGAAAGCTTACAACGCCGCACTAACCCAAGCGCCACCGTCTGGTCCTTCACACGGCCTCAGGATTTTGCCGCAGCCAAATCGCGGGTCGAACATATCTCTACTATCAGCCCCGACTCGGCCCCGTGGTGGTGCGAGCTTCAAAGAGAATTCCTGGTTAGCATCGTCGGCGCGTCGCGGAGGTGCATCCATTGGACTCCATGGGTCTCCCCCAACTGGCCCGCGCAATAGTCTTCCCCCTACGACCCCAATAGCCGATACAAATCGACAATCGTCTGGCAGACAGAATAGTGTCCCTGGAAATACTCAATCACGCGTGCAGAAGGTTCCTAACCACTTGTCCGGGCTACGCGCAATTGTAACCGAAGGCAGGCCCTTTCCCTCTGGCCTCAACAGCTCTATGGAAAAACGCCTCTCTCAATTGGATACCGACAAAGACAGACTCGTTGAGCAGACAATTGATCATCGAAGACTGATTCGCCTTGGTGCGCGCGAATGGGACAAACTGGACAGAGAAAGTTCTATTTGTGCGCTTAAGAGCGAATTGGCAGAGGGGCATCTGCAACGAATTAGTGACAGCGGCAGCATACACCTTAGCACGACATTTTAAGGTGTGCGATCTCTGACTTTGATACCTGAGTTGTGACTATGATTATGTTGTGGGTTTGTTCCGGCAGACTCCGTATCAAGTTCCGTACAGACCTGTAGCTTCCGCTCTCGCTAGCTGGATTTTTGCCTATCAACAGCACTGCTATCAAATGTGTAGAGACGTTTAAACAACCAAAGTACTATGACTTTCACTATACCACTACCAACTCTACGATGTGGAAAACTATTCTGGGAAGATCGGACAAGTGGTGCTGAATGGTATACGTATACGTGCTCCTGATATCCCACATAGTTTTTGCAGCGGAAATGATTATATGAGTACGTACAGTACATCGAAAATATTACGAGTATGAGTAGTAGTCCCGTGACTTATCAGATTTAACACTTCCACTTGGCCTCTGGTTCTGTTTCTAATACTTTTTCACTGCCCTATTCTGCTGCTGCGTTATCTACTGCAGCTATTCTATTGTCGCTGAAGCCCTATAATGTAGGCTGGGGCCGGCAACTCGCCTCAAACCCAGCACTACAGATTGCGTAGGGGGGGCCAAAGGGCCCTGTGACTGCTTGATATGTGTATCATTGTGTGTGTATCTAGCTACGTGGCCGAAGTGGTGAGGTCCGAGGTCACATAACCCCAGATATCTCTTACACCCCCTATAAATAAGGATGTCATATACTAAGTTATATATAAAAAGATATAAGGCTACTTATATTTTTAAGATAGAAAATAAAGACTATCAAAATACAAAGATATTAGATTATATAGTCTACTATACTAAGCTGTTTAATAAAGTAAATATATATGTTATATTAAAATAATTTTATATAACTATTAGCTGTTTATTATATTAATTTAATGTAAAGAAGTTTAATACTCGTAATATATACTTTATACTATATAAAGTACTATTTAATTAATATATATTTAGTTTTTATATAGAATTTAGAATTTTTAGCTAAAATGACAGTAAGTAGTTTTACCTATAGGCCCTAAGCAGTCTTGCAGTTTTGCAGCAATCCAGTTCTTATATAAACTTATATAGTAATTCTAATACTAAATAACAAAGTAACAAGATAATATTAGATTTCTTAAGGTAATATTAGTATAACTTGGCTTTATATTCTGATATGTAGATTCTTTTAGCTTTAATTCCAGGTGTAGCTGCTAATAGGCCTTTTTATAACTATTTTTTCTACAGTAGTCACAGATCTAAGTCTTATATTTTTTACAGTATTCTTTATATAAATTCTTTGCCAACTGTTTGCCTTTCTTGGTATTAGTAAGGTTTATTAAAAATTCTTAATATTATATTTATTTTTTATATTTAATTATCTGAGCAGTAAGATCTTTAAACCTTATTTTTTTAATTTCTAAAAATAAATAGTAATAAAAGTCTTCTAGTATAGATTATTAAGATTTGTAAGTAAAATGTTGCATAAAAACTATTTTAAGAACTATTTTTTTAAAGAATAAATATATTTTAATTAGCTAAATACTACTTTTAACTTCGGCAATATAGTCTTTAATATTAATATAATTATTTAAAAGACTTTTTATTATAGTTTAAAGACTTTAAAGGCACTAAGTCTTGTTAGAACTACTGTACTTCTTTTTAAGAAATCGCTAAAGTGCTTTAATATTAGTATATTAAAACAATTAAAGAAGAATCAAGTCTAATAGTAAATGTAATATTAAACTAATTATACTTTTTTACTTTTTCTTAGCCCTCTTAACTGTATTTTATTATCTTTATTAACTGTTTTAATAGAAATATTTTAAGCTAAATAAATATAGAGTTAAGCTTTAATACAGAGGCTCTAAAAGTACCAGTTTAGTAAGCTGATAAGAATATACAGAGACTTAGTAATTTTAGGCATCTTAGCAGTAATAACTGTAATATATTTTATTTATAAAAGGGCTTAGCAATTATAAAAAGTATTGAAATTAATAAATAAAAAAAAGATAATATATTCTAGAATTATAAAAAGGCTCCGGGCTTATAACCTGTTGGTAATTTTAAAGTCTTAGAAAAGGCTCTGAAACGTGTTCTTTTAATTTTCTTGGTGGTTGTTTTTAACTGCGTTCCTGCACATAAGCAAAGTGGGAAAAGGTCTCTTGGAATCACGTGCCGTATTAGCAACGCTGACATATATACTATTATATTTAATTTTTCAAATTTATTTTAAAGGTAGAAGTTTTAATTTATAAAAGTATGGTATAATATAAAAAATATCTTATTTAGTTTATTACTATATTTTTTAATAGACTACTTTATATTATTTTAAAATTGTAATAAAGGCTATAGTATTAATATAGCTTGTAAAAGTATAGGTAATTTTATATAGTACTAATTTTTTATAGTAAAAAGTTTTCATATTCAAATAAAATTTTAGCCGGCTGTATAGCTGCAGTATTAAAAAGTAAAATATAAACAAAATAATTTTTAACAAATAGATTATAAAAATATTAATATAAAAAACTTAATTATTATTAATTATTAATATTAATAATATATAACTTTAGTAATTTAAATAGTATATAAAACAGCTTATAAATATAAATTAAATGATATAGTAGCTATAATACAGTTTTTAAAACTATTAATCCAAAAGAATTTTATTTTTAATTTAAAAAATCTACAACTATTAGTTTATTATAAAAAATATTATTTTCAATAGTAGAAAATAGTATTATAGCTGTATTATATATAGTATTATTTTAATCTAGTAGTAGTAATATATTAGTTTATTTATATCTTATATCTAATGAATTAATTAAAATCTATACTACTATTTCTATTTTTAAAAACTGGATTATTAAAAAAAATAGTTTAAAAAAACTTTTAATATTAAAAAAGTATAGTATTCAAAAACCGGGAGTCTAAATTATTTTATTTAATATATTTTATTTTAACAGTAGTATTATATATAAAATTAAAATTATATATAATTAAAGAAATACTATCTATAAAATTAGTTTTTTATTAAAAACAATATTATATATATAAATAATCTAATAAGTTTTAATATTATAAATTTTATAAATAAATTCAGAGTAGCTTAAAAGATAGTCTTTTAACATATAATTTTTAGTTTTATTATATAATAAATTTATTATAAACTTTACTATATTTTTTTGAAAAATTATTAATAATAATAAAATATATAAGTTATAAAAATATTATAGTAATATATACTAGTTTAGCTATATATTACTAGTAGACTATAAATATTAATATAAATAAAATTTTTAATTTATTAAAATTATATAGTAATAGAAATTTTTTTTGGATATTAAAACTAATAATATATTTTAAAATTTTTAAACTTTATATTTAAGAATCTAGACTATATAGTAGTATATTGAATATATATTATAATTAGTATATTAACTAGTTTTTTAACCATATTAGCTATAATATTAATAGAAAAATAAATAAATCAAAATATTATAAATTGATAGACTATATATATCTTTATAGCTTATTATACTAGTTATATAAAAAAATACTAAATAATACTAGTAACAATATAGTTTGATTTTTAACAATTTTGAATGAAAGGTATTATTTTTTTATTTTAATATATATATTTGTTCTAAAATATATTAGGTGTTTAAATAAAATTAGATAATTTATTAAAACTAATATTAACTAAATATACTTAAATTCTAGTATATTAAACAGCCTATTTTGTTTATTACTATCATAGCCCAGTAAATATAAAATATAAAAATAGTAAAATACTACTTGGAATATACTTTACTTTTAATACCTTTTAAAATTAAGTATTTAATTATATCTATAAGTTAAATATTTATCTGTTTATAATATACTTATAATGGTGAAACGAACTAAGATAGTAAAACATTAAAAAAGTCAAAGATTATATTTATTATATTAACTATTAAAAGTTTAGATAGTAGTACAAAATTTATAAGTATAAATATTATATTGATACTTTTACTTATATTATTTTATTAGCCGGATTTAATACATATTTTTTAGAATGTAACTTTTATTATATTAATAAAGAATATAGAATATGAAATTTAATCAGTAATATTAAATTATTTATATTTATACTACATATTAAAATTTTATTAATTTTTACTATACTTATAATTATTATTATTATATTTATAGTTACAGTCTATACTAGAGCTGCTGTAATTACTATTATAATTGCATATAATATTAATTAAAGTTTTATTATTAATAGTATAGATTAATAATTAAAAAATTAAATCTTTGTTTTATATTTAAACTATATAAATTAAGCATAAACTAATAAAAGTAGGATAGTATTTTTCAAAGTTATATATTAATTTATATTAAATAGTTACAGAGCTGTAATATTTGAAATTACTATAAGAATTACAAAACTTTACTTTAATTATCTCTACTATTGTATACAAAAATAAAGGTATTTAATTAAGTCGATTTTTTAATCTATTCTGAATATAGTTTTCTAAGAATATGTTTATCTGATGCGGAAAAACTCTAGCTTTTAATCTATATAAATTCTTAGCCCCACGTTTTTTAAATAGAAATTTTATTAACAAAAATACTGAAATTATATATTTTAACTTTGTAGGCTGAGTTCTTTATAGTTTTAAAATATTAAAAAGTTTTATAAATAGATTAGAAGTTTTGCTATAAATTAATCTTATCTTTAGCCCAGAGAATTTATTTTCCAATTTTTAATAAATTTTTAATAAATTTTTAAATATACATTTCTTTATTTTTTATATGAATAGTTTACTCTACTTTTACTTAGCTTATTAATATTTAACTACTAGTTTTTCTACTATATAAAAAGTTCTTTTACAGCTTTTCTACAGTCTATTCTTTTACTGGTTTTATAGTTTTTTAATACTGCCAGGCTTCTTTATAAAATCTTTTTTTTAAATAGTTAAGTTTTTTATATATTAGTTTTTTATATAAAAGGTGTTGCTGGTGGTATCTACTACTTAATATTTAACTTATTATTTTAAACTAAAACTTTAGTTTATATATTTTTAAATTATATTTTAATTGTTAAGTATAGCTGCTTTTACTGTTTTTATAAACTATTACTAATAAATCTTTACAATACTTATAAAATTTTTATTATTAAGCTATACTTTTATTTTTTAAATAGTCTACTAAACTGATGCTGCCTTACCTGTATAGCAGACTATATAAAATATCAGCTTTTAAATATATTTTTAAATTCTTTTATCTATTTAAATACTTATTAATAATACAGCACATCAGCTGTCTACTGTTTAAAAAAATTTATTTATATAAAAGGTTTCTATAGTATTAGAAATAATTATATAGCCTACCATAAAATATATTATATATTGATTGATTGATTGATTCATACACGCATGTGTCAGCCCCAATGGCCGAGTGGCGGCAGATCCCGGTCCAGCGGCTGGGCGAGCCGCTGGGGTATCAAGTCTATATATACAAATAAAATAGTTGGCCAGTTGGCCAGTTGGCCAGTTGGCCAGTTGGCCAGTTCTTTCCTTTGCATCCTTAATTCTCACGCAGACTTTCCACGTAGATTCCTTCCCTGCGTCGCGTACTGGCGGCGTTGGTGGCCGCCGGGCATACTCTACCTCTATACGTACCTTGCGGCGTGTTGTTCTTCCACCGGCGATATATCTACTATTTTTATTAACAACTAGTTAAAATATATAATTTTAGCTGTATAAATATAGTATATTCTTTAATATTGTCTTATACTAAATAAATAAATATTTATACTTTATTTATAAAATTTTTTATATTTAAAAATACAACATAAAAATAATATAGTTCTACCTATAATTTATATACTATCTTTTTTTTATAATCTTTATTTTTACTGTAATTCTAACAGCTGATAATTTATATTAAAAGTTTATTATTATAATAGTATAATAGTATTTATATCTATAGATTATTAATTTATAAATATATTACCAGTAGGAATATTTTAATAAATATTAAAAAAAATTAATCTACTTATATAAACTACTAAAATATAAGAATAGTTATCTGCCTTTTTTTTATATAGGTATATTTTATAATACAGAATTGAATAATAATATTTATACTTTGTATAATATAAACTTTTTATTTTATATATCAAATTAATTAGTTAAAATATTTAAATATCTGTGTTTATATAATTCTAATATACTACTCTGTATAAAAACAGCTATATAAAGCTAATCTATATCTTATTTTAATTAATATTATATTTATACTGCAGATTAATTTAATAATAAAAAATATAGACTATTTGTAATATAATCTTTTTATTTTATTTAAAATAGCAGCTGTTACTTTTAATATAAATACTAATTACAGCTACTGTATATTTTTAAATATTATTTTATATTTATATACCATAGAAGAACAGCTACAGCTAATTTATATTAATATTTTCTATATTTTTTTATTTTAGTTTATATTATATTTTTATATAGTAAGCTGGGCTGGTACTAGAGCCTATAGCTTTATAAAAATACTGCTTTATATTTTAATAATAATTTAAACTATAAAAATAGCTGGTTAACTGTATAAGTATTTTATATATATTATAATTTTATTTATAAAAATAAGTTAAATATATTTTAATAGACTAGATATTTATAGCAGCAGTGTTTAAGAAATATATTAATAACTATTAAATAAAATAAATTAAAGTAAATAAAATATAACAAAAATAAACTATAGGCTAATTTGTACAGTAGACTAATAAATTTAATAATATATACTAATATTATTAGTTTTATAGCTTAGAATTAGGCTGTAAATAGTTTTATTATTTAGCTATATAAACAGCCTGTACTATATATAACACCTTTTTTATAATATTATAGCTATTGTATAGGTTTATAGTCTATTATTACTTTTTATTACTACAATAGTAAATTTTAATTAGCTAAATATTTAAAATAAATTATTTTATAGCTAATCTACAGACAACCGGCTGGATTTTATTATATATATTTATAAATTAAAAAGCAGAAACAGCTTTTAGTTAAAAATATTAAGATCTTTAGGCCGGTACCAGTATAGTCTTAAATATTAAAATAGTAAAAATATAATCTGTTTTATTACTTCTTTTTTTTAAAAATAACTATGATTACTTTTTTAGGTTTAAATATTGTAAATAAGATTATTTTAGCTAAGCTGTTTAATTTAAGCATAAAACTAGAGCTATATAAACTTATTTGTATATATATAGTTTATAATTTTAATAGTTTATTATATAATTCTTAAATACTATACTGCAGAAAAAATCTAAACATTAATAACAATTTTTATATAAAAGATTTTTTAATTATGTACTAAAAAAGTAAATTATTATAAAAAGATTAGTATTTTTATTACTATTGGTACCAGCCTGGAACAAGCTTACCAGCCTGGAACAAGTTTTAAAAAAATAATTTATAGTTAAAAGATTAAAATTAATAATATATAAATTATACTATATAATTTATCTTTTTTATTACAGCTGTGTTATTATAATCCTATAAAGATCTGGTGTAGTATGAAAGTAATTAAATATATTACTAAATATATATATAAAAGCCTAGACTGTACTGTACTATATTTCTAGACTAAAAATAAAATAAATTAGTATTTTAAAAGTTATTATATTAGTTCAATAAAGACTGTTATATATCTTTTCTACTTTTATATTTATAAAAAGTATCTTGCTTGTTATAGCTTTTATAATCTATTTTCCAGACCAGTAATTGATTAATTGATTAATCTATTCATACATGTATGTATATGCCAGCCCTAATAGCTGAGTAGCGGTAGGTATCTAATATTAAATTAATAATATAATTAATAAAAAAACCAGCTAAAAAGTCAATTTAAAAGATATAAGCTATACTATAAGAACTATAAATTAAATATACTTTTAAATTAGATCTGTAAACTGGACAACTAGTATAATAATACTATAAAAAGTAGTTTCAAAATAAATATAGCTAATAGATAACTGTAAAGAATAAGTAAATTACCTATAATACTTATCTATTATAACTGTAAAAAATATAGATACTAGATAAAAAATTACTTATTCTAGCTAATAATTATAAAATAATTCGCTGGCTAAGTTATAGTTCTAGTATTAAAAAAGACAGAGCCTATAATATATTTAAATCTACATATAGAAAAAAATCTGATTCTATATAAAAGTAAAAATATTTTTTAGAAGTAAAAATAATACTTGATAGCAGTATGAAAATTAATTTTATATTTATAGTATTACCTAAGTAAGCTAAGTAGCCAACGGTATTTATAAAGGTACTTATAAATAATATTAGTTATAAAAGACTATAGTTATTTAGACTATAGCCTTTGTAGCTAAATTAGATAAAATATAAGATAAAAAAAATAAACTAGTTTTACTATTATAATACTAAAAACAGAAAGAATTATATTAAAAATATTTTAACCTATATAATAAAAACTTGAAATTATATTTTATAAGTATAAACTATACTTTTATGACTAAAATATACTATAAGTATTACAGACTGTAGTAGTAGAAAGTATATAGTAAAATATAAAAAAATAAACTTTTATTTTATTATAATATATAACAGTTATATAGTAGTAAATTAAAAAATACTAGAATAGTATTATAAGTTTAAAAATAATTATATAAAAAAAGACTGTAATAATACTGGAGTACAGACTAAAAATAGATCTAAAAATTAATTTTTATTAAATTTTTATCAAAGCTAAAACAGGTAAATAAAATTTTATTTATAGAAAAAGAAACTCTGTGGAACTATTTCTAAAAATACTTATAAAAAATGAATCTGGTACCTTGAATAACTAGTAAATATACTACTTTTATTTATAAATAAAAAAATAAAACTTTATAAACATATATAAATTACTATAAATTAAATAAGTAAATAAAAAAAATCTCTATCTACTACTATAAATTAATAAGTATATTAATTAACTTATAAGGGTTTTTTAGTTTATATAGTTAAATCTTTATAAAATCTATCAAAAATTTAGAATTATAGTAGAGTATAAATAAAGAATAGTATTTTATATAAAATATAGTCTATTTAAATATTTACTAATATTATTCAAACTAATTAATATATCTACAGAATTCTAAAATTTTATAAACTTGTTATTTATGAATTATTTTAATAATTTTATAATTATTTATTTAAATAATATAATAATTTATTTATAAAATCTAATAATATATAAAGTACAGGTCTGCAAAATTCTTTATATTTTATAAAGAATAAAAATTTATAAAGCTAAATAAATACTTTTTTATAGTAATAAAAAATATTTTTTTAAAAATTTTAATTAGCTATAAGAATATTTATACAAAACTAGAATATATTATAAGATTCTATAATTAGCGTAAGCTGCAGAATATACAAATATATATTAAAATTAATTAAATTTATAAATTAGTATAGATAATTTATTAAAAAGTACTTATAAATTACAGTACTGATTACTAATATAATAAAAAGACTATTTAAAAAAACTGGACACAGTTTTTTCATTCTAAAAGCTTATAAAAGCTTTTAAAAGTTGAAAAATATTTTATAAAAAAATAGTATTAGTATAGTCTTAAAAAAGATTTTATAAATGAAAACTAATCCCTTAGCTTTTATAATTAGTAGAATACTTTTATAAAAAAAACTAAAAAAGCTAGTAAAAATAAGTAGTTTTTTATTTATAGAAAATAATACCTATAGAGCAGAATTATAAAATCTATAACTAAAAATGTTTTATAATTATAAAACTATCTAAAAAGTAGTAATACTGTGTAAAAAATATAAAGTACTTAATAAAAATAGTTATAGACTATAAAACTCTCCAGTACTTTATAATAAATGTAAAATTATTATTAAAAAAAGTAAGATAAATATAATATTTTGTAGTATTTAAGTTTTTTTCAATATAGACTAAAAATATAAGAATCTAACTATAATAAAAAAATAATAGAAAAAAACTATAAAAAACTTAAAAAAATAGTCCAGCAGTAGATAAATAATTTTTTAAATCTAAAAAAAATAATTAGTTTTATAAAAACTAAAATACTATTAGTAAAAAAAATTATAAAAATCCGAGATTAGCTGTATATCTATATACAAGCAGTAAAAGTAACTATAAAAAAATATATAAAAAATCTACTAATAGACTTTTTATAAAAAATACTAGATCTATCAAAAATAAATGATTTTATAGTAAAGACTTTTTATATAAAATTTTAAAACTGTAAAGGCAGATAGTCTAGACTAAAACAATATCTATAGAAAAAGATTACTTATAATAAAGTATTAAACAAAAACCATTATATTTTATAAAAATTTGTGTATTTTAATTTTTATAAAACTATATAATACTTCTATTATAGAATATTTTATAAAAGTAAAAATATAAAAGCTAATATTATAATAATTTTATTAGCTAAAGCTAGCTAGCTTTATAAAAAAAATACTACTACATATATATAATATATTAAAATAGAAATGTAGTTTATAAGAAATAGAAAAACTATAAAAACTACTGTTTATAGTAGTAAAACTATAAAATAAAATAGCAATAAATTTTACTACTAGTTTATCTATAAATATTTATAAAAAGATAAACTTATAAAAGATTTATAATAGTATTATAATAATAGTAGACTATTTTAATAGAATATTATACTTTATTTTTATTTCGAAAATACTATTAAAAAAGCTTATACTTTTTTTAAAAAAATCTTAAGACTATATAATATATTTATTAAAGTAATTAAAAACTATACAGCAGTTTTTATAAAAATATTTTAATTAAACTTTATTTCTATTTTTATAATTAAATAAGGGCAAAGTATAGTCTATTATTTATAAATAAATAAGCAAAAAGAACTAAATAATATACTAAAATAGTACTTATAAAACTATATTAATTTTAAATAAAATAATTAAATAAAAATACTACTACTTATAAAGTTTATATATAATAATGTTCTGTAAATATTTGTAAAATATTTACTATTTTTTATAATAATAGTTAGGTATTTATATAAAGTTATACTTAACTTATAAGTACTAGATAATCCTACTAAAAAATTAAAGAACTATTTTTATAAAATTAAAAGCATAAGATAATAAGTAGCTGTAAATCTAAAACTAGCTTATAAATATTAAAAAAACCTTTATAACTAGAATATAGAGCTATATTATTTACAGTCGACTAAAAAATCTAACTATTTATAAAAGGTTTCTTATAAAAAAAACTATATAAAAAGCTGGACTTATAAGGGCCCAAACAGCCCTTCCAACCTTCGCGGATATCTGTAAAGGGAAATATATATAGACAACCTAAGGCGGCAGTTATATAACAGCTAAGCAAGCCGGCTGCAGCTGCCTCTAAAAACAGCAGCTGCCTTAAAAATTAAATAAAATAGTAATAATATTTTAAAATAATATATTAGCACCCTTAGCTTTATAAAAGCTATTTATTTATTATACTATTTTATTTTTTAATTTTTATAATTTTATTATTTAATATTCTGTAAAATAGCCCAGTAAGCAATAGTCGGCTATAATATATAAAGCTAAACTAAAAGTAACTCTTTTAATCTAATTATAAAAAATTATATATTAACTATAAAAAATAAATTATTTATACTTAAAAAAAGTATAGGTTTTAACTTAAAATCTTTATAAATATTTATATTTACTTAAATAAATTACTAAACTGTAGAAACAGCTGGAAATTAGTACTATAAAAAAATATTTATATAAAAATTTAAAAAACTCTAGTTTTAGTACTGTAAAAATTAAAAAAACTAGTATATATATTAATCTATTTATAAATAAAAAATAATACAGTATCTATAACTATACTATCTACTATATATTTATTATTAAATAAAAATTAACTGTAAAAACTAATAACTAAAAAAAAAGCTAAAAAATATATATTATAGTAGTCTATTTAAATTATATTTTAAATAATCTATAAAAAAATAAGACAGCTAAATTCTACTATAAAAAAAAATAGACTAGTTTTTATAAGTTTTTTAAAATACAGCTAAAAAATAATATAAATAAACAGTAGAAAATCTAGTTAAAAATACTTAAAACTAAGTTTTATAAAAAAAACTAGAGTTTACCTATCTATAAAAATAAAAAAAAATAGAAACTAAATTAGATTATAAAATATAGAATATTAATACTATATAGCTGTACTTATTTTTTATATTTTTTTTTTTACAGTTTAAAAAAAATCTGTAAACAGCAGATTTTTTTTATAATTAAATAAAACTTTATTATACTATTTATAAAATTATACCCAGTACTAAGTTAATAATATAAATAAATAAAAAATAAGATATTTTATAAATAAATTTTAAAAAAAAGTTGCAGATCTACTGCCCTTATAAATAAAATTTAAAAACTAAAAATTTAAACTAATAGTTTTATAAAAAGAATTTAAAAGCTAAAGTAATTTTTTTAATACTATAAATATTTATAAAGGCCCCTAAATTAAAAGCTTACTATAATTATAAATAAATAGATTACTAAATAAAAAATTACTAGTTAACTAAACTATTTATAAAATAAGTAATAAACAGAATTATAGTACCTATTTTAAACTAAATTAAAATTATAATTTATTTTAATTTATAATTAAAAAGATAGCTGATTCTCTGCAAAAAAAAATACCTTATAAAAATAAAAATTATTATAAATAATAAAGTAGAAATAAATCTAATATTTATAATATTTATTAAATAAGTAAAGCAGCCAACTGTTCCGGTAAAAATAATTATAAAAAAAATTAAGTAAAAAAATATACAGTTAAAAAAAACTATAGTATTTATAGTATATTTAAAAAATATTTAAAAATACTGTAAAAACTAAATAGGTTTTATAATTATAATACTAAAAATAAATAAAATAGTTTTAAAAATATTTTAAATAAAGTAGTAAAAATCTACTATAAAATTTAATAAGTATAAACTTTAGTTTTATAAATACTATATACTAAAAGTACTATAAATTACAGCAGAAAAAATTATACTAAAAAATTTTATAAAAATAAATTTTTATTTAGTAATAGTATAAAAAATTTATAAAATAACTATTAACTAAAAAATACTAGTATAGTATTATAAATATAAAATAGTATTTATAAAAAAAAGCTGTAAACTTACCTATATAAAAATTAAAAATAAATCTAAAAATTAATATCTATAAAAAATTCCAGCTAAAGTTAAAGTAAGTATATAAAATATTACCTATTAAAAAAAAATTTTAAAAACTACTTATAAAAAATACTTATAAAAAGGTAGATCTGGTATTTTAAATTACTAGTAAATATACTAGTTTTATTTATAAATAAAAAAAATAAAAGTTTATAAGTATATATAAACTACTATAAATTAAATAAATAAATAATAAAAAATACCTATCTACTACTATAAATTAAAAAGTATATTAATTAATTTATAGGGGCTTTTTAGTTTATACAGCTGGACCTATATAAAATCTACTATAAAATTAAAATTATAAAAAAGTATAAATAAAAAATAATATTTTAAATAAAGTATAGACTATTTAAGTATTTAATTATATTATTTAAACTAACTAATATATCTATAGAATTTTAAAGTTTTATAAATTTTTTATTTATAAAATATCTAGATAACTTTGTAATTATTTATTTAAATAATATTATAGTATATTTATAAAATTTAAAAATATATAAAATACAGATCTGTAAAATACTAAAAATACTATAAAATATAAAATTATATATAAAATTAAATAAATACTACTTTATAGTAATAAAAATTAACTTTTTAAAATTTTTAATTAGCTGTAAAAATATTTATATAAAACTAAAGTATATTACAACTATTTATAATTAATTTAAATTATAAAATATAAAAAATATATTAAAGTTTATAAACTTTATAAATTAGTATAAATACTTTATTAAAAAGTATTTATAAATTACAGTACTAATTACAGACCTTACTAAAATATTTTATAAAAAAAAAAAAAAAAACTAAATATAGTTTTTTAATACTAAAAGCCTATAAAAGCTTTTAAAAGCTAAAAAATATATTTATAAAAAATATAGTTATAGTATATTTTTAAAAAAAAAAACTTTTATAAATTAAAATAGATATTTTAGCCTTTATAATTAGTAAAATACTATTATAAAAAAACTAAAAAGGCTAATAAAAACTAGTAGTATTTTATTTATAAAAAATAATTTCTATAAAATAAAACTATAGTATTTATAATTAAAAACTTTTTATAATTATAAAATTATTTAAAAAGTAGTAATACTAGCTTAAAAATATAAAATATCTAGTAAAAGTAGTTATAAACTATAAAAATTTTAAATACTTTACAACTAATAAAAAATTATTATAAAAATAGATTAAATAAATATAATATTTTATAGTATTTAAATTTTTTTTAATATATAGGCTAGATTTACAGAACCCAGCAGACACCCTATTATAATAATTTAACTATAAAAAAAAAACTATAAAAAAAACTATAAAAAATTTTAAAAAATAGTACTGTAGTAGTTAAATAATTTTTTAAATTTAAAAAAAAATACAGCTATTTTTATAAGGGCTAGAATACTATTAGTAAAAAATACTACAGTAGATTTAGATTAGCTAAAACTTTATATAAAGGTAATAAAAATAACTATAAATAAAAATATATACTATAAAAATTTATTTATTAATTTTATATAAAAGCTACTTTAGCTGCTGTAAAAAAATAATCTTATAAAAAAAGTATTTTAAATAAAATAAAAAAAAAAGCCGCAGGGGCAGCTTATTTTATAGTAGAAAATATCTATAAAAAAATTATTTATAATAAAATATTAATTAAAAACTACTTTACTTTATAGAAAAGTTATATATTCCGGATAACTATTAGCTAAAATTAAAATTTTTTATAAAACTATATAATAATTTTATTATAAAATATTTTATAAAAGTAAAAATCTAAAAGTTAATTTTATAAAAATTTTAGTAGCTAAAACTAGCTAAATTTGTATAAAACTACTACTATATATATAAAATATATTAAAATAAACAGATAATCTATAAAAAATAATAAAAACTATTAAAACTACTATTATTTACTATAAAATTTTAAAAAAAAGTAACTATAAACTTTATTACAGGCCTATCTATAAGCACCTATAAAAATAAAAACTTATAAAAAATTTATAATAGTATTATAATTATAGTAAATTAGTTTAATAAAATAGCTTACTTTATTCTAATCTATAAAATACTATTAAAAAAAAAATTTATAATAACTTTTTTTAAAAAAATCTTCCAGCTGTATAAAATATTTAAAAAAGTAATTATAAATTATAAACTAGTTTTTATAAAAAGTTTCTAGTTAAATTTTATTTATATTTTTATAATTAAATAAGGCTTAAGTACAGCCTATTATCTATAAATAAATAATTAAGTAAAAAAAATAAATAATATATTAAAATAGTATTTATAAAACTATATTAATTTTGAATAAAATAATTAGGCGGAGATGCTACTATTTACAGGATTTATTTATAATAATTTTTTATAAGTATTAACTAAGTATTTTTTATTTTTTATAATAACTGTATAATATCTACAGATAATAGTACTTAACTTATAAATATTAAATAATTTTATAAAAAAATTAAAATAATATTTTTAAAAAATTAAAAAAATAAAAAAAAAATAGCTGTAAATTTTAAGTAGATTTACAGATATTAAAAAAATTTTTATAATAAAAATTATAAAGCTACTATTTTTATAGTAGACTAAAAAGTTTAGCTTTTTATAAAAAGTTTACTATAAAAAAAACTAAATAAAAAACTAGACTAGTACTATTATAGATTATTTTATATAATTAAAAAAATAGATAAATAGACTTATAAACTAAAATTATTTATAGATTTTTAGATTTATAATATTTTTTATATATTTTTACTTTATAAATACTATATAATAAAAAGGGTAGACTTGTAAAGATATTTTTTATAAAAAAATAAAAGTTTAAATAACTATAAATATTATTTAAAAGTATTATTAAATTTGCAATACTGTAAAAAAATAATAAAAATTTTAATTAAATAAAAAAAATATTATAATAAAAAAAATATTTAGAAATCTACTGCAAATCTAGATTATTTATAAATTTATAAAAAATTTGCCTTACAGGGGTATAAAAAATTTAATTAAATAATTAAAAAAAAACTAAATTAAATATAAACTATAAACTATTTATAATTATATATTTTATATAACTAATATAAACTATAGTACTTATTTATAGTAGCTAAAAGCTAAAATATATAAAAATATACTACTACTTTATAAAAAAGTAGTATTTATTATTTATATATAAATAGTTATTATACTTTTAGCTAATTTTTCTACTAATACAGTTATAAAAAATTTTTAAAAAAAAAAATTATAATAATATTTATATATCTGGTTAGGCAGCAGCTGCCGGCCAGTTTAAATTATAAAAATATTTTTATAAAACTATATTTAAATAGCTAACTGTTTAAAGTTTAACTATTTAATATATAATATAAACTATATAATAGGTTTATAAATCTAGATCTGCTTATAATCTAATAAAAACTATAAATCTATTTAAAAAAAAAATTAAATACTATAGTAGATATTATTTTTAAATAATCTAAAAACTAAACTGTAAAGGGGAACTTAATAAAAAGTAAAGTACTTTACTTTTTATTATTAATTTATTTATAAAAAATCAGCTGATTTTAGTTAGCCCTAAATATATTTATAAAAAATAAAAAAAATTTAGAAAATATAAAAATAAAATCTATAAAAGCTGCTATAATATTTATTATTATAAGCTAAAAAACCTTATTTTTTTATATATAAATAATAGTATATAAAAAAAACAGTAGCAGCAGCAGCAGTAAAGTTTATAATAAAACTAAAAACTAAAATAAAAGCTAAAATAATAGTAGTAGTAAATATAATAAAAATAAATATATTTATAGTAGTAGTAGTAGTAGACTTAGTAGCAGCAGCAGTAATAAAAGTATTTTTTTTTATAATAAAAAAAATAATAAAATATATTATAAATAGTTAGCTAAGTCTAAATCTGTTTTATAAATAATTTATATAAAAAAAATAAAATAAGATAGACTAATAAGGCCTATAAATACAAAGCTTAAATAGTATACTATAAAAAAAATTAGTTAACTTTTATAAAAAAAAAAATAGAGCTAAGCCTTTATAAAAGAAATTAATAAAATATTTTAAATACTACTATAAAAAAAATTAGCTAAATATCAACTTATAAAAATATTTAAAAAAGAAACACCATATAAAAAAACTTACTAAAAAAAAAAAGAAAGAAAATTATAGAAAAAAAAAAAGCTAAAAACCTAAAAAAAAAGTTTTTTTATATAAAAAAAAATTTTATTTTTATAAAATTAGCTCTACTAGCTTTAACTGTAAAGTATTTTAAACAGCTAAAATAGATAAATTAAAAAAAATTTAATACTATTTATTAAAAAAAAGTTTTTTTAATTATAAAAAAGACTATTTATAAGCTATTATAAAAAAATTAGCTAATAAATAGTAGACTATATACCAGTAGAAAGATTTTATAAAAATAATAGTAAAAATAATATAGTATATCCCCTATAAAAGTATAAAATAGTAAATTATTTTTTCTACTACTTTAATTTTTTATAAAAGTATTTATAGAGTAGAGATTTTAATAATACTACTGTAAAAGGCAATACTTTTCTATAAAAAAAATAGTTATAAAAGTCTAAACAGCTCTTCTAATTTTTATAGATATCTATAAAAAAAATATATATAAATAATTTAAGGTAGTAGTTATATAATAGTTAAGTAAGCCGGCTGCAGCCGCCCCTAAAAACAGCAGCTGCCTTATAAATTAGATAAGGCAGCAACAATACTTTAAAGTAATATATTAGCACCCTTAGCTTTGCAAAAGCTATTTATTCATCACACTATTTCACCCTTTAGCCCTTGTAGGACTAATACTACTATAGATTATTCTATATAATAGAAAAAATAGATAAATAAATTTATTATCTTAAACTATTAGCAGATTAGCAGATATATAATATATTATATACTTTACTATTTTACAAATATTATACTATAAAAATATATAAGTTTATAAGAATATTTTTTATAGAAAAATAAAAGGTTAGAAAATTATAAGTATTATCCAGAGGCACTAATAAATTTATAACATTATAAAAGAATTATAAAAATCCTAGTTAAGTAAAAGGATACTATTTACGTGTTTAAAAATAGGGTTAACTAATTTACTATGATAACTTTTTATAAGATTCTTTCTATCTATCTAATTCCTGTGCCCTTTATTTAGTTATTTTTTACTATAAAACTACCTATTCTGTATTTTTTATTCTTATGAACTTCTGCATATTTATCTGTATCCTATACCCTATACTTTATATTTTTTATATTTATAAAGTACTGTGTTATTTATTATGTTTAATATTGCTTTATATATTTCTGTTTATATATATATAGCATCTTATATTCCAGATGATATGTCTTTTTTTAGCAAGGGCAACTATAACTGCTGTTTTTTTATTTTACTGTACTAAGGTGCTTGTATCTTTCTATATTGCCATCTGTATTACTGGTCTATATAGTTCGCTGTAGGTAATTATCTTAAGTGCCCAGCTTCTCCAGCCCTCCTGAAAATGAACAACTTCTCCACATCTCGTCATCTGTGATACGCGTTAATCACAATTTATATTTATAATATATATTACCCTGTAAGAATAGTAACTAATATAAAACTTATAAATCTTAATCTAAACTAATATTTAAGTCTAAAAATAAAAGTCTTTATAAAAGAAAATCTAGTATTTAAACTACTGAATACAGCCCTGTAAAAACCAAATAGATATATAATTTTTAATAATTTTAATCTATACTATCTAATATAAAATCTATATAAATATATTTATATTTATCAAACAGCCAGCCGGCTGATTAAGATTACTACTAATAAAGATTTAAACTACTTTTGTTAAGAAAAATAATGGTCTATAAAAAAGTAATATCTATACATTATAAATTTAATATAGGCTATATAATAGTTTAGAAAACACCTTAGCTACTATTTTTTTAAAAGAACTAGTAGATAAAAGTAAACTATATATTAATATATATAGTACTGTATTTTAGCTTATTATTTATTTTTATAACAAAGTAGTAGAACTGGACTAATATTAACTAATAAATCCATAAAAATAAATTAGCTAAGTAATTAAACTAGGAGCTAATTGTAAACTGACTAATTTAATTAATTATTATTAATATAGTAATAAAAACTTTTATTAAGGCTTTAACTACTGCAGTAGAGACTGCAATAAAAGAACTATTATAAATTATATATAAGTAAATTATACTAAAAGAATAAAAAAATCAAAATACTTTATATAGTAGACTAAATAGTAGACTAAATTAAAGTATTGTATAGGCTGTAAGATCTATAGCTAGGCCTAGAATATAATTCATTAATAAACTACTAAGTAGAAAAAATAAATATATTAAAAAAAAGTAAAATATAAAAAGTAGTTTATAAAAGAGTTTTAAAAACTAATCTAATAGATTTAAATATATAAAATTTTACAAAGTTTTTTTACTTATATTAATATTTATAATATCAACGGCCTTTTACATTTTAAATCTATAGTTTATATATTTTATAAAGTAGAGAAGTTTTTAAGGTATTCTAGCCGGCTTAGTATCCAAATATAGTATCTACTAGTTTATAAATTAATTAACTATATACTACTACTATGTAAGCAGTATAGCTATATATTATACTATAGTATTAATAAAAGATTTATTTAAAATTAATATTTTTAAAGCTGTACTAAAGTTAAAAGGCTAGATAAACTAGCTAGTATAGTAATATAATCTATACAACTATTTTAGATTTAAAAATCCTGATACTTAGAAGTTACTTTAAAATATATATACTATTTTTAAAAAACTTACTCTATATTTAAAATCTAGTAATAAATATTTATAAATTATCACAGCTTATACTGTAAATAGTAGTACTCTATCAATTTAAAAAGATTTTTAATATAATATTACTAATAATAGAAAAAAAGGTACTTTTATATACATATAAGTATTTAAAAATAAAATTGGTTAAACTATTAAATGTTTATTATGTTTAGTACTATATATAAAGCTAGTTTTTTAATCTATTTTTAAAACTATAATATAGCAGCTAAAATATATTAATTTTTTTGAAAGATAAATAAAACCTTTAGCTTTGCAACTATAGTTTATATATATAATAAAAAATATTCATATACTACAACAGTACTATTAATTAAAATATAGTTTTATAAAGATTATAAATATTTTTAATAAGTTATATAGTATTAAAATTAATAATAATTAAATTAAACTTTTATAATTTTTTATAGTAATTTAAAATATTATAGATTTGTAACTATTTATTATAAATTAGTATATAACTTTTAAAAATACTATACTACTTTTTTAGTTTATATTTAATTTATAATTTAAATATACTTGAAAAGAATTAGATTTTTTAATTATTAATATATATGATTAACAATAAGATTTTATTTAATATTATATCTAACAATAGTAGTACATATAGGAGCTATAATAGTAGTAAAAGTTTTAATTATAAATAAAGTAGTAACTATAGCTGCAGCAGAGACTAGTCTAACTTTAATATATAATATAAATATAATTCATTTAATACCACTAATAAAAATTTAATATTCCATAATTTTGATTAATATAATAAGAATTACTTTGTAAGTAAACATTTATTAAATTTAGTAAATAATAAAAAATATATATTAAAAATATTAATATAAAATCCTACACTACTATCTAAACTTTTATTAGTTAATATAATTAATATAAACTATAGGTTTTTCAGTATTTTTATATTATTAGTTTCTTTTAATATAAATACTATATAAATAAATAAATATCTAATACATAAATATAATTAAATACTTAATTTTAAAAGTATTAAATATACAGTATATTTTAAGTAATATTTTATTATTTTTATATTTTATATTTAATAGACTATAATAGTAATAGATAAAATTTTATATATAATATATCCAGTACTGTATTTATTTAATTTATAAATAAGTAGAATAAGTTATTTAATATATAATTTATACCGGTTTTAGTAAATAATGTTATTTTATAAACAGCTGGTATATTTTAGTATATATATATTAAAATAAAAAATATAATACTTTTTATTAAAAATAGTAAATAACTAGATTATATTATTATAAGTAAAATTTAGTATTTTTTTATATAGTTAGTACAGTAAACTTTAATATATTATATTGTTTATATAGCTACATTGTCTTAATTTATTTATTATTTACACATTTTATAGCTAATATTATTAAAATATCTATTAATATACTAATCTTAATTTATCTAGTATATTTCTGTACAGTCTATATTTTTAAATATATAATATATAACCTTTTAAGGTATTTTATTAGTTTTAATAGTAAACAAATATTTTTCTATTACTATATGATTTCTGCCTTTATAAAAAAGACTAAATACTTTTAGTTTATAAGTTAAAGATTTTATATATATCAATATATATAGTTTACTGCTAATATACAGCTAAACTAGTATATATTACTTTATTACTTTTCAAAACTATATATTTTATTACTATCAGATATTTTTTTAAAAAATATAGTAAGGTTTATAAAAAATTAAATCTTATATAAAACTACTCTAACTACTAGCTGAATATTAATATTAAGTATATTTATATTAATAATATACTAAAATACCAGCTACTTATATTTTACTACCAAAAATAAGAGGTAATTTAAAACTCTATATAATATTACTAATTTAATTTTAAATTTAATTACTGAAATTAAGAATAGATATTTTATTAAACCTTATATTTTTATTATAGTTAATAATAAATTACTTTATAATTTTTAAAACTATATAACTTTTACTGTTAACCATATTTAAAATTGGCTTATATATAATCTTATTAGAAAAATATTATACAAAACTTTATATAATATATAGCTAAATATTTTATATTGAAAGGCCCTTAGCTGTTACTGCTAATATTTAACCTTTAAAAATATAAAGAATAAACTATAAAATTATATATAAAAAGGTTGCTTTATAAATTACTTTAAGTATATTTTTAAAATTTATAATATTAGAACTTTTTTTAAATTATATATATATAATCATTTTTAATAAAAAGCTTATTTAATAAATACTATTTATACTATTTATATATAATTTTAATTTTATACATAATAATACTGTCAATATAAAGTAAGCTAAATAAAATAATTAATACTACTAGTTTCTATTTACTATACTTTTTTATTATTAAAAGGTGTTTTTAAACTAGTCTTTTTAATAATTAAGTTTTTAAAAATATAAGTAATACTATAGATTTTAATTAGTTTATTAAATATAAATAAACTAGTATACTACTGCTACTATTTATTAAAAATAATACTATATATAATACAGCTGCAACTCCACCGCCTTTTATTATTAGAGATAATATTTTTAATAATAAGCTGGTAATTGTATACTATTTAATTATTAATAATACTTTTTTAATACTACTCGCTTTAAAAACTATACTACAGCTGCTATATTATTTAATTTATATTTATAAGCTGTTTTATATACTATTTAAATTACTATAGTTATATATTATTAATATTAATAATAATCTAAATTTTTATATTAATACTTCTTATAATTTACTTATTAATAATTATTATATATTTATTTTATTTTTTAATACTTCAGCTATACAGCCGGCTAAGAATCTACTACTAAAATATAAAAAAATCTTTTCTATAAAAAGATTAATATTATAAAATATTAGTTATACTTTTATTAGCTATGCTAATACTATAGCCTGTATTAAAGCCTTAAAATAATATAAAGCAGTTTACTAGAAAAATATACTAATAAATTAAATAAGATATTTTTTATATTATACTATATTTATATAAATTTAAACTTTTATCTTTTTAATAGGTATAGAAATTTAAATATAATAATATATATAAAATATATCTTATTATCAAAGGCTTCTACTAGTATACCAAAGAAAACTATTAAATAAAAAAAGTTTATACTATAGTTATAAAAATTATTAGTTTTAAAAATCTTATTACCTTTGGAGCTATACTTAGCTAAGTACTATATAGTTTTAATAATCTTATAGTCTTTTTTAATACTAAATTATATAAACTAATATATATAGAACTACTAAAAAGCCTTTAAAAAATAATATATAGAGTATATATATTAAATTATTATATAGATTAAAGCAAATACAATATAAGTAGTATGATATACCTTATAATCTCTTTACTATATAAAGCTTTAAATATTTATATATAAATTAATTTATATTTACAAAAAGTATTTTTTATATTTATTTATATTAATAATATTTTTGATTTACTTATACTAGATATTTTTATAATTAATATTTTTAAAGATCTGCTGGGTAATTTTGTTAAATCTTCTAATAATAGTTTTTATATATATTTTCTTAAAATTAGTATTATATAAATAAATAATAATATTTATTTCCTATAATAGTTTTATATTAAAAACTGTTTAAAGTATTTAGTTTATTTATTTATAAAGACTTTTTTGTATTTCTTAACTATAAAAATTATTTTTTTAAATATACAAAAATAGTATAGCTGAAGAATATTAAATTATATTAGAAATATAACAGATATTTTTGTAATTAATATTTTTTAACATGTATTAAGTAGCTTTATTAAATTTATTAATACTAGCCTTCATGTATACTTTTTCAAAATAATAATATATAAATAGATAATAGTATTTATTTCTTATATAAGTTATATATTAAGAACTGCTTGAAGTATTTTAGCTTATTAATTTATAAAAATCTTTTTCTATTTTTTAACTATAAAGATATTTATTTAAGTATACAGAAACAGTCTAGCTAAATAATATTAAATTATATTTAAAATATAATAGTACACTACTTTAAATTATATTTAATATATATATTAATATTGTATATATAATTAGTAAGTTGTTCTCTTTTATAATAAATCTTTATAAGCCTTATAATTAAGTAATAAATTTTATATAGTACTATTTTAAAGGCTTTCTTAAGTATTATAATACTAACTAGGCCGGCTTTTATACTTATAATACTATATTAACTTTTCACTATATTTTAAAACTTATAAATAAACTAGTTTTTTAAAGTTTAAAAAGATAAACTACTATTATACTATTTTTTACTACAAGTAAGTATATTACTTAAGCTGTTGTAATTAAAAAAAAACTTTTAGCTTTAACTTTTTTCACTGAGTTAAATATATAATATTCTAAAATTATACTAGTCTTGATAACTAAGCCTATTGTAATTTATACTAATAATTAATCTATTATTATTCTGGTTAAGAATTCCAAATTTTGTAAAAAAACTAAATATATAACTACTAAATAGTATTTTATATAGTATACAGTATATATTTAAAATATTAAATTTATTTATATTAAAACTATAAAGTAAACAGCTAATAGTTTTATAAAGCTGTTTAAATATATAGTATAGACTTAGTTCATTAAACAGCTTAGTATAGTAGACTATATAATCTAATATTTTTATTTCTATATACTTTTTATTTTCTCCTTTAAAAATATAAGCAGTTTAAAATTTTTTTAATATATAATATATATGATATTCTTATTTATAGGGGGTATAAAAGATATTCTAAGTTACATAATCTTAAACCTTACTACCTTTGCCTTAAATAGGCTATATGGCTACTTACATATATGATATTATATATATTTAGCTTAAACATCTATACTATAGTTACTAATTAAAAAGTAAATAAAAAAATCTAAAACTAAAGCTAATGTTTCTTAATAGATTTTATTTCCAGCTTTTAGTACAGCTAACTTTACTGATATTAACAGCTTTAAATATTTTAAACTATGTAAAATATTTTAAATAATTTTAAATAAGATATAATATATAGTTTAGTATACTGTATTTAAAAAAACGTTTAATTTTAATAAACTATCTAATCCAGCTTTTTTAGTAGGCTTTTTTTATGAAATATTAATTAAGCAATATTTTTTACATATACTTAAATATTTTAAATGTATTATATTTAATTTAATATTATTATAATATATTCAAATATAAAGCTATAAATATATATATATATATATATATTAGTCTACCAGTTTCTGAAAGGCACACAACAAAGTTTAGTATATAGTAAAGGAACTATATAAACTATATTAGACAGTATTTTTTAGAAAATAACTAATAATTTATTATATAAAATAGATCTTAAGCCGTTATAATAATAGTACCTATATTTATATATACAGTAGGGTATTATTATTCTTATATATAAAACATTTTCTTCTGGCTGCATCTAATAATAAAGAAATTAAAAAAGTTTTAAAAGAACTTGAAAAGTTAGTAGATATTATATAATTTAGTGAGCTGGTACAGTTTCTGGCCTATTTTTTAAATAAACTAGAAAGTATAAATAATATTAAATAATTAAAAAGTCTATATAAAGAACCTGCTTATAAACTATATAATAGTACACTATTATATAAATAAGACTATTATAGATTTTAGATACTATAATATTATATGTAAAAGTGTTAATAACTGTTTTGGTGCAGATCTAATGCACCAATTCCACCTGTCCTACCTGTTTAATCTATTTAATATATTAAATATACTTTATTCTAATAATCTAACTATTTTCTTTAACTTCCCTATATGTAATTTGCAACCTTTTTAATTGCCTGCCTATTTCTAATCCTATCTATAGCTTTTTAAGCTATATCTTATCTATAAATCCAAAATAGCCTAATCCAGTAGCTAAAGTATATATTAAGAAACTAGGTATGAAGGTTTATTTAGCCTATACTGTTATTTCTACTACTTAGCTAAACTAAAAACTAAATACTAGTCTACTTTTTAATACTATATAGTTTTTATTTTAAAATAGCAGTATTAATAAAATGCCAGTAATCTTATAATCCCCAGAAATACTAAAACTACTTAAAAGATTGATTTAGTATATTAAAAAATCTTTTAAAGAATAGTTTTACTATTATAACTAAGCCTATATCTGTACTATAGAGACTTAGAATAAATTAGCTATTTTAAAATATTTTTATTTTTTTAAAATAAATAGTTTTAGTAGAAAAAATACTTATATTTTAAAAATTATTAATACTACTACTATGTATAAAATAGTTTTAAAAAATTAGACTTTAAATAAATATTTTAAAACTATTTAGTTTACTATTTTTATAGTAAATATTTTAGTATATATTTTAAAATCTCTATTTATTTTTAAGAATACTGCAGCTGCTTTAATAAAAGTAATTATATTAGTTAATTTTAAATCTTCTACTACTGCTTTTTTTTTAAAATATTTATTTAATTTTAATAAATTTAAAGATAACTATTTTAATTTTAAATACTTTATTTTTTAAATTAAAAACAATAAATATTAATATTAACTAATATACTACTACTATATAAAAGTTATATATTATCGGCTGCCTGGATAAGATTTTATATATCTAAATCTAATTTTATATTAAAAATAAAAATATATACTTTATATTATTTTAAATATTCTTTTAGTAATCCAGACTGCACCTGTACCGCCTAAAATAAATTATACTATCTAAAATAAAAAACTATAACTGTACTGTATTTTCTAATGAACTTAAATATTTAGTATAAAAAGCTTATATATATTCTAATATCTTATTTTCTATACTTAAGAATAATATTAATAATGACCTTAAAAGTATACTTTTAATTAATATCTTATTTAAAAAAAACTACCATAATTTAGCTTTTTTTAATACTTAATAACTGCTATTTATAATATAATACTAAAGTTTATAACTGCTTTTAAAAATGCTACCAACCTAGTACTATATATTTATAAAAACTAGTTTAAATTTGAAAATAAAAATAATTTAAAAAGAGTTATTATTTTTAAAATTAATTTTATAAATCTGTTTATTATATACTATAGATTTCTATACCAGAAAACTAACTGCTGCAAATACTTTAAATACTTTTATTATAAATTAAACTACTACTTTATTAAAAATTATTTGAAATCTAATATTCAAGTACTATAAGCAGTATTTATATATCTGCTCTTTTTAAGCTTTTATATATATTATAATTATTATTACTAAAACCCTATATCTGTTCATGTTTCAAATATTATATATTTTTCTGTTATTTTATAAAGGTAGCCTTTAATAAACAGTTTTATTTTTAGAAACTTTAAGCTTTTTAGTTTTATCATTTTATATAATTTAAATAACTTTATTTTTTTAATTTTAGTAAACAGCTAAAAAAATAAGCTTATTTTAACCTGCTGATAGGCCTATTCTCTAGTATAATTATATATTATTTTAAAAACTGTATTTAAAAAGAACTTTTATTAAAGAAATTTTAAAAAACTATTTAATAGTTATTTTTATTATACTAAACTTTCAGAATATAAAAATTCTAATATATATTATAATTAATACTGGATACTTTATTATAAAAGTAATACATAAAAGTTAAGCAGATATCTACTAGTTATACTATATTTTGAAAACATTTATAAATTAATTATAAAATTTAATAGCTAATAAAAAAGTTAAGCTGTATTATCTACTATATTTAAACACTTCTGAAATTATATAACTATATTAAAAAAGATATATTTTTTAATTATTTAATTTATCTAATATTTAATTATTTTTAGTTTTTAAAGGTAAAAATTTATAATTTTTATACTAGTTAGACTTTATATATAGTTTAGTTTACCAGCTAACACTGCTAGAAATATTATAATATTTTATTAAAACTATAGAAAATTATTTTTTATATAATATATTAATAAACACATGCTCTAAAAATATTATATCTTTAAAAGCTTTAGTATAACAAAATATTTACTTCATTTTGTTAGCTGTATATAATATTTATATATACTACAACTATTTAATATTTATAATAGTATTAAATTAAATTAATAAAATATTATAAACTGCTTTTAAGCTGGCTAAGCGTATTTTAAAAGTTTAAAAGTTTTCAAAATTTTTTTTAAAAAAGCTAAAAGATTACTTCTATACTAAAATTACAACTATATTATTATTTTAAAAAATAAAAAATTCTTACTATTTAATTTACTGTATAGAATATTTTAAAATAAATTATAAGCTTTAAAAAATAGCTGTTAAATATTTAAAAAAACTATATTTATTTTAGCTTATTTCTAGTTGGCTCCCCAGTACTGTTTATAAGAAGTTTTATAATTCTATATTAATTATTATATTTTGAATAATATTTTTATAAAAGACTACTACCTGCGTCTGCTTATAAAAGAAATCTTAAATAATTTTAAAAATATAAAGTACTTTACTAAGTTTAATATTATTAGTACTTTTAATAATATAAAAATTAAAAAAGGCTAAAAATATTTAACTGTATTTTAAACTTATTTTAAACTATATAAAATATTTAAAATACTATTTAGACTTACTGGAGGCTCTCCTATATTTTAATAATATATTAATAATATTATATAAAAGTACTTTAATATATTCTATACAATTTACTTTAATAATATTTTAATTTATAGGTATATTTAAAAAATATTTTAACTATATTTAATAAGTACTATAAAACCTATAGAAACCTTAATTATATACTAAACTATTAAAATATAAATTTAGTATATCTAAAATTAACTTTCTAGGCCTAATTATAGGCGGTAACAGATTTTATATAGATTTTAAAAAAAATTAAAACTATAGCTGAGTAGTTTATTCTAATTTATATTATTAATATTTAGATATTTTTAGGCTTTAGTAATTTTTATTACTACTTTATTTTTAACTTTCTAAGCTGATAGTACTGCTTATATACTTAATAAAAAATATTTCTTTAACTGGTTTTTAAATTATTAAAAAATCTTTAATAATTCAAGGGTGCTTTTATTAATATGCCAGTTCTAAAGCTATTTACCTAAATATAAAATACTATTTTAAAAAGTAATATCTTTAAGTATATTTTAAAAAAGGTAGTATTTTAATATAAAAGTAATAAAATACTGTATCTAGTTATATATATTTTTAATTAATATACTTCTGCTTAGTATAACTATAAAGTTTATAATCAAAAACTATTTACTATTATTTATTATCTTAAAATGTAGTATGTTAAACTAAAAGAAATCCTATTATTAATATAAATTATTATTAATTATTATAATTTAGAATATTTTATATTTACTAAACTACTAAACTACTGATAAGCCTAATAATCTTAATTTTTATTATATTTTAATTTTAGAATTATTTATAGATTTAGTAAATATAGTATTAAGTCTAACAGCCTAATTAAAAGATTAAAATTTTAAAAAAAGATAAGCGTCTTTTATATTAAAACTAAGTATTTTTAAAATAATAAAATATTAATTTCATTTTTTTATTAATACTACCGCCAACCCTACTAGAAAATAATAATAATAAAAAAGTTTTTTAAAACAAATACTAAAAATATACTAAAATTAATTTAGTACCTATTTTATATATTTAAAAAATTATAACTTTTAAAAATAAAAAGAATCTGTAATTTTCATTTAAATTTTTAGACTAGCTAATATCTTAGACAGCAAAGTCTTTTATAATATTATTTATAATATATAATTTTATAACTCTATATATTAAAGGCAACTAAATAGTATATAGTATACTAACTATACCTCTAAGCTGTAGGGGCAGTTAGTACTAATTTTAAAAATAAATTAACTAAAATATATTTTAAAACTTTATTTTATTTATATTTAAATAAAAACTGCCGAGGCGGCTTTATATAGATTTTTATTTTTATTTAGTCTAGTTTTTTAATTATTAAAAAATAGCAGCTTTAAAAATAAATACTTTAAAGTTAGATCTAGACTTGGGCTGTATAGTCTTAGCTTTAGTAGTAATTTAAATTCTCTTAGATTTTTTAAAGGCAGTTACAGCATATTCAGCAGCTTTTTAAATACTTTTATTTTTTTTAAAAATAGTTTAGATACTGCTCTATTAACTACTATACTTAAATACTATTTTAAAAAAAACTATTATCTACTTCTACTTATTAAAAGAAACTTTAAATAATCTAAAAAGAATAAAGTACTTTACTAAAATTAATATTTATATAAAATATTTATGATATTATTTAGACTCACCAGCGCCCCTGCTATATTTTAATGATATATTACTAATATTTTAAAAAACTATTTTAATATATTTTATATATGAAATACTACTGTAGACGAAAACGTTAGCTAAATATTAACTTATAGAAGTATCTAAAAAATATATATATATAAAGATCTACTAAAAAAAAGAATTACAGAGGAAAAAAAGACCGGAGACTTAAAAAATAAAGTTTTTTTTATATAAAAAAAGATTTATATTTTTATAAGATGAGCTCTGCTAGTTTTAACTGTAAAATCTTTTTATACAATCTTAAAAAAATAAACAGGTTTAAAAAATACTAAAGATTTAAGCTACTAATGAAAACTATTATCTAAATATATTACTATTATAATATAAAAAAAGCTTTTTATTTTATAAAAACTAACTATAAATACTAGATAATAAATAAATCAAAGCTAATTTAACTAGATTAGTTTATAATAAATCTATTTTTAAATACTTTAAAAAAGTTTATATATATAAGCTTTTAGTTTAAAAATACTACTAGGTTAATCTTTACTAATATATAAAATAATAAATAAAAAACTATTATATCTACTAAAAAGTAATTTTACTTGAAAAAGTAAAATAGAAAAATTTAAAATCTTTTTTATATTTAAATATATATAGTAAAATATAATTATAGATTTTATTATATACTTTTTTAAAAGCTAAAACTGTATTACTATTTTAGTAATTATTAGTTAATTAATAAAAATAAAGTATTTAGTTTTATATAACTTCACTACTAATACTGCTGCTGTTGTAATTATATATATTTAATATATATAAAACTTATATAATTTATTTTAATCTATATATTTAAATAAAAAAACTTAGTTTATTTTAAATTTTAGAAATATTTAATATAATGATTAGATATTACTAGTAAACCTTTTATAGTATACTATATTAAACTAATAGCTAAACTAAAAAAGATAATATATAATATTTTATACCTATATAAAATATTTATAAAATAACTAGAGCCAGTAGCTTTTTTTAACTAAATTTATACTAAATATAATTTATTTTAATACTATTAAAACTATTTTATTTTTATAAACTATAGCTTTTACTTTTATATAGGCTTTAAATTTATAGTAATTATAAACAGCCCAGCTGCTAAAATATAGACCAGTTTACTATAAAAATAAATACTATTATAAAGTTTATAAAAATAAAAATATCTACTTTCTAAACCTAATATATAAAATAAGTAAATAAATAATATAAAGCTATAAAAAGAATTAAAAAAATTAAAAAAATATAGTAAAATATCTACTATATTAAAATACAAAGGTGTAGTAAAAAGCTTAATTAAAAATACTTTAAATCTATATAAAATTAAAAGAATTATTAGCTTATATATCTATTAACTAGCCCTGCCTTTTAGTATAAAAATATATTCCATATTTAATACTAGTCTACTTATTTTTATTACTAAAGAACTAGTTTTAGGCTAGTATTAATTTCCACTATTTTTTATATAAAAATGAATAAATTAAAAAAATAAAAAATAAAAACTATTTTTAATTTTATATATAACTGTAGAGAATACAGTTGTCTCCAGTTCATATATATTAGAAAATAAATTAAATATTTAAATTTAAATGCTAAATTAGCTTAATATTTAAAGAATACCCATTAAATAATTCATATCTTTTTTTACTATTATTTTTATAAACTATAATCTATATTTTAACAGAGCTCAGCTTTAAAAAAAGGGGTATACTATTATAATATATATTTAATATACTAATTTAATTTATTTTTTCTCTTTAATCTATTTAATTTAACGTATTTTAATAATTTAACTATTTTTTTAATTCTTTTATATATAATTTGTAAACTCTTTAATTGCCTGCCTATTTCTAATCCTGTTTATAGCTTTTTAAGCTATATTCTATTTATAAATCTAAAAATAGCCTAATCTAGCAGCTATAAAAATATTTTAAAAAACTAGTTATAAAAATCTGTTTAATTTATACTATTATTTTTACTATTTAGCTAATTTAAAAACTAAATGCCAGTCTGCTTCTTAATAATATCAGTAATATAAATTAATATAAATAAAGTTTAATGAAATTAAAGTAGCTAATAATATATATATCTATATTAATATGAAGTATATAGTATATTATTTATAATAATAATTTATAGTACTGGAGATAATTAATAAACTTATATTTAAATATATGTTATACTATTTTAAAAAATTTATGTTTGATACTATATACAGCTGTAACTGTAGTAAATAATTTAAGATCTATATTAAAAAGTTTATATTATTATTAATAATAAAAAGTCTATAAAAATATATTATTACATATATATAGTCTGTAGTATTTTAAACTATAAAAAAGCAGACAGTTAGTATAACAGTTTAATATATATATTACTGTATATATTTAGCTATATAGCCCGTATATAGGCAAAGTAGTAAGATCTAAGATTATATAATCTTAGATATTTCTTATATCTTTTAAAAATAAGAAATATACTAAGTTATATATAAAAAAATATATAAGGCTGCTTATATTTTTAGAACAAAAATTATATAAATATAAATATAGAAATATTTGTTTATATAGTCTACTATACTAGGCTGTTTAATAAAGTAAATATAGACTATATATTTAAGCAGCTTTATAAACCTATTAGCTATTTACTTTATTATTTTAATATAAATAAATTTAATATTTTTAGTATATACCTTTTACCATATTAAGTACTATTTAATAAATATATACTTAGTTTTTAAATAAAAATTAAAGTTTTTAGCTAAAGTAATAGTAGATTAATTATTAGTATAAAATGTTATAGATTCAATTATTAATACCAGTATAGCCTTAAAATATTAAATATTTAACTTTAAAAAAAGTTATAGCTAAAAGATATTTTAAATTATAATAGCTTAAATAATATATTTACTTTTAATAAGAAATAGTATAATAGTAGTCTATCTTTCTAAAATTTAAAAAACTAGCCTATTTATAAACTTGAAAATACGGCTTAGAATTAATATAATATTATAAATATAAGCGCCCGCCCAGTTCATATTATAACTTTTAATTAAATTGAAGCTGCTGTACTAATAAAAAGTAACAGTTAAAAAATCTATAAAATAGTACTATATAAAATTTATAGCCTGAATATAAGACTTATTAAAACTTACTATAAGAATAATAATTTACTAGTTATATATATAATATTGGAATATATATCGAATATAATCTAAATTAATATTATTTAGCTGTACTATTTCTGTCTACTTAAATAAAAGATTTTTACATTTAAAAGATATAACAGAATTCTTCTAAATAAATATGCTAAAAAACTTTAAATAGTTTTTATTATATTAATAAAAGGTGGATACTATCATCTATTTATATAATATTAATTCTACAAAATATATATATAAAAACTATTATTAGTAAATTTAAAACTATCTAGTAGATGTTTAAAAATATTAGTTATAGAAATACTTAATATAAATAGAAAATAATAATATAAATAAGTATAAAAAAGTACTTTTTAATAAATATGAAGTAGTTTATATATAAATCTTTCAAGCTGTTTCTAGTAAAAAAGGTATAAAGTAATACTATTTATATAGTATTTACTTTAATTTATATAGTAGTTTAATAAATATTTTATATATTTTATTTTTTTAAAAGTCTTCCAGTTGTTTAATATATATTACCTTCTATGATTTAGTATTAAAAAGAACTACAATAATATTAAGATTATATAATACCCCGCTAAATATAGCAGTAAACGTAATAAAGATTTTAAAACTAATAGTTTTTACAACTGTAGTATAGTTTTTTTATTTTATTCTTTTTAGTATACTGGCAGAAGCCTTTAATGATAAGATATATTTTATATATACTATTATAGTTAATTTTTTATATTTATTTAAAAGGTAAAAGTCTATATTTATATTAATATAGTATAATAGAAAAAGTATTTTATTTAACTTATTACTATATTTTTAAATATACTACTTTATATTATTTAAAGGCTTTAATATAAACCATAGTATTAATTAGCTAATAAAAGTATAACTAATATTCTATAATATTAGTTTTTTTATAGTAAAGAACCTTTTATATTTTAATAGATTCTTAGCCAGCTGTATAGCTGCAGTACTAAAAAATAAAATATATATAATATAATATTTAATAAATGAATTATAAAAAGTATTAATATTAAGGTCTAGGTTGTTGTTAATATTTAAAATATATAATTATATCAATTTAAAAAATATATAAAATATTGTATAAATATAAGTTAAATAATATAGTAGCTACAGTACACTTTCTAAAACTACTAGTAGTAAAAAAAATATTATTAACAATTAAAAAACTTATAATTATTAGTTTATAACTAAAAATATTACTTTTGACAGTAGAAGGTGGTATTACAGCTATATTATATATAATATTATTTGTATTGAATAGTAGCGGTAGTATACTAGTTTATTTATATTTAGTAAGCTAGTTAAAAACCCTGGAAAACCTGTGGCAACCACTAAAACCACCCCTACACCCGTCCCACCGCGGTAATGATTGTGGGAATTGATTCTATGTATTAAATCACCTTTATAAGTACCTTTTAAGGCCCTACTTGCCTGCATGGTGGTGTACTTGCTACGGAATATATCTACAGATATTTTATAGCTTTAGTTTTAAAATCTATAGATTTATGTATCCGTCTTGCTAACTATAGCCAGAGTAGTATAGTATTTAAAAAAAAAGATACAAGGCTTATTATAACTGTTCCTTACTTTTAAGCTGAGAACTAACCTTAGAACTTGTATATATACCCTTTATAATAAAGTTAAAGAGTTACTGTAAGTTGATGAGATTTAGAAGGGTATATTTAAAATATTTATCAATTTTATATACTTTATAGCATTCTTTATAGAGAAAATATAAAATATAGGTAAACAGTTTCTGGACTAAATTACTAATAAGCTAAAATAAATTAAATGTATAATTACAGATTAAAATAAGTACTAGATAAATATATTTTATATATTATAAGTAGTTTTAATTTAATTTATATAACCGGCAGCTAGGCCTTTATATTTAAATAACCTGTACAGTTATACCAGAATATAATTTTTTATTATATTTTTTAGCTATAGAGTATTTACTGGTTTTAGGCTGGATTTGCAGAGTTTTAATCAATATATTTTTAATTTTAAGTAATATTTATAGTAGTATTGGTGCCAGCTTAGCTGCACCAGTTTTTATTTTTTAAAAAAACTTTAGAATTACTATTTACTATATAGAGTATTATATTATTAATCTTCTCCGGCAGAGACCGGTTAAGCTGATTAATAAAATTAACTAAATACTGTAGAAGTTAAAAACTCTAAAGATTCTTTACTGTAATTTTCTAGCAGATAGAGTACTGCTAAGTAATAATATTTTTTTATAAACTAATATTTTTAAAAATATAGTTTGACTAAGCTGAGCGGCTGGATAAACTATAGTATTTAATAAAAAAACTCAAATCTGCTAATATACCTTTAAAATAGCAATAAAAAGAGTAGATACTACTGTAGATCTTCAAAATCTATTAGTAAGATTTAAGACTGACAACTACAACTGGCTTACTGTAATATCTACTAAAATTATTTAAATTAGCTGGCTTTTTAAAAGCTGTAAAACTAAAAAGATTTTATAATCCAAATTAATTATAAAAATTAATAATAACTGTACTGCGGGGGCTGCTATACTATATAGTTTAATACTTAACAGTAAAAACTACTGCTGCTTTTACTATAATAAATATTATAAAATTTAACAGTGTTTTAACTACTAGATATATAAATATATTATTTAATACTATAAGCAAAGCCCTATTTATATATACTATACGTAGCTATGTGGCTACATGTGAAGATGTAAAGACCTTAAGATCTTGATATTTATTAATAGATTAATTAATTACAAGACAAAGTAAAACAGCTATATAGATAAGAAAATACTGGCTACATATAAATAAAAAGAAATAATAAAAAAAATATAAAAATAAAAAATAAAAAGATAGTAATAAATAGTCTTTTTATAAAAAGACCAACCTTAGTTAGTTTTAATACTTATTTAAAAAGTAATTGTTATTTTTATTATTACTATTATTTATACTAATACTAATACTAGTATACGTATTATTATTCTTATTATCTTTATCTGCAACATTTTTAAATAAAAGTTTAAATTTATTAAAAAACTGTATTGTTTTATAATAAATATTAGTAATTATATATAATATAGTATTTTTATACTTTAAAAGTTTAATTACTGTATTTAAAATTATTTATAAAATATAGTTTTTTTTATAGTACTTATTATTATTATACTTGACCTTTTTAGTATTTTTAGCTTCTACTGTATAAATAATTTTTATATTACTATTATTAAAATTAATATTAGTATACAGCTTATTATAATTTCTAGGCTTTTATAATTTTTATGCCAGTACTTTAAACTATATTTTAGTAAAGTTGTTTTTAGATTAGAATATATTAGTATAGTCTTAGTCTTTACTACTAAAATTAAAATACTTAATATTTTAAAAGTATATTATTTTTTTTTTAAATTTTTATATCTTTTAGTCTAAGCGCCTGCTTACTTTATATTATAGTATTTTTTATAAATAATATAAAAAATAATATTTAGATAGTATCTACTGTAAAAGTTATATCTGTATTTATAAATAATATAAATATAAATATTATAATAAATATAAATATTATAAAAAATATAGTATTTAGTATAGAAAAAATAGTAGCTGCTAAAATAGCAGATAGCTGTACAGTTTATATAAAAGTTAATTACAGTAAATTTTATAAAAAGTAAAACAGTAAGAATATAGATATAAATATAAAAAATATAAAAATAAAAGGAGTTGAAAATATAAAAATAAAAATAGTAGAAAATATAGTAATAAAAATAAAAGTTATATTAAAAATAAAAATAATTATAAATATAAAAACAGCTAAAAGTAATATTATAATTAATAGTATAGTTAATTATATTAATGTTATATTTTATATATCTACTATTTTAGCTGTATAGTCTAGACTAGTTACAGAATACAGTTATAAAATATTTTAAAAATTAAAGTAGACAGCTTATTTTAATATACTATTTAATAAAAATACTAAAATCTGGTTTAGTTAACCTATAGCTATAGTTTTTTTATTATTATTATATATATATAATATAATAAAATTATTTATATATAAAAGCTACTTATTAATTATATAGTTATATCTCTAGTTTTTTTATACTAGAAAATATATTATATTTATAAAAATTATAGCTAAATAAAGTTATATAAACTAATTTTTTTATATTAATTTTAGTAATATTTTTAGGTCTTACCAGTATATAGCCGGCAGCAACAGAATTATAAAATAAATATATTTTAATAAAATTTTATTAATCTAATAAAAGCTATAAAGTTTATAAATATTTTATATAAACTAAAAGTATTAATTTATTGGCCTAATAGCTGTACAGATAAAAAAACTATAAAAGCTTTAGTAGATTTAAATTTAATATTTATTTTTTAAAAATATTTAAATATTTAGTATAAATATTTGATATATATATTAAAACCGACTAATATAATAACTAGATTATTTATATATATTTTATAAAATATTTTAAAATTTTTAAAATTAAGATTTATCTGCCTTTAGATATATAGAACTAAGTTAATAAATTTTATAATTATAATATAAAAAATCTTTTGGCCTTAATATATTATAATAGTAAAATAATTATAGTATATATATTTAATAAGCTATTAATAAAAATATTTATAAATATTTATTATTATAATATATATATATCTGGCCATTAGCTGAATAATACTATTTTATTTACAACTAAATAAAGGTTTAGTATAATTTTTTTATTTACTTTTTATAAATCTACTACTGTATATTTTTTTACTATTTTTATACTAGTAATTAGATTAATAACTGTTTTCTAAACTATAAAAATAAAATATACAGTTAAAGTATAAGATTTAGTAAAAGATATTTTATTTTAAATATATAAAAAATTAAATATTTTATTAATAACTTTTTAATTCTGTTTGTTAATATAATATACACGTAGTTTAGATAGCTTAGTATTTTTTATTAGTATTTTAAAGTATTAGTTTTTAGATATATTTACTACTTTAATATTAGATTTATTTGGTTTAGCCTATATATTATATTTACTAATTATCTTTATAAAATAATCAATAGTTTTAGGATTCTTACTATATATAACTTAGCCTATTAGTAATATAGTAGTATTATTTAATACTAAGTATAAAAACTTATAGTTTTTTATTATTTTTAATCTTTTAGTTTTTTTATTATAGATTTTACTGCTTTTATATTTTTTATTTAAGTATTCTGTAGTTTTCTTATTACTAGTTTTATTTTTATAGCTACTATTTTAATACTAATAGTATTTTTAAATATTTTATCTTTTTTTTTATTTATAGGGGGTTAGTTTTTTTATAACTGGAATTTTTTTATAACTGTTTTTAAAGTCGGCAGTATATACTAATTACTTTTTAATATATATATAATATATATTTTTTAGTAGGTTATAGGTAAAATAATATTACTAGTATCTATTAAAATTTATTAGATTAGTATATTTTAACTTTTGGATATAGTATAGTAACTGTTTTAAATTATATTTATTTAAATATAAAGCTAGTTCTACTGTATAGTTTTTTACTTAGTATACAGTAGTATATTTATTATCTATTAATACTTTTAGCCTAGTATATTTAGCTACTATTATATTATATAAGATTTAATTTATAGCTTATACAAAAGAATTTATATTAACTAAATATATATAAATTGTAAGATTTTTTTATAGCAAAAGCTTAAATATATAGTTTATATTTTTTAGTAACTTTGTTATTATATAGATAAATATATATATTACACTATATACTAGTACTATTATATATTTAGCTAAATAAATTAATATATTAATATATTTTTTAGCTTATATTTTAATATTAATTCGTATATTTTTATAGTCTTTTAGATATATTTTTTAATAGTAATAGTTAAGTAAAATACTTTTACAGCTTATTATATTAGTACTAATAAATATACCTACTTTAAATTTAGAATTATTTATAATAAATACTTTTATAGTAATACAGCTATATTTATACTTAATATTAAATAGTTTAACTAAAAGACTAATATTTTTTTATTTTACTATTATTTTTAAAAGATATATTTAAATAATAATATATTTACTTATAGTATACTTAGATTTAATATCTATAATATAGATATTTCTGCTAATAAAATAAAACTTAATATTTTTAATATTTAAGGCAAAGATTTTGCTAATTAAAATAAAACTACAGTCTATATTTAAATATATTATTTAAAAATTAGTTTTTTTATTAAAATCTATTATTATAGTTGCTGCTTGCTATATACAGAGTATATTAATATTAATATTTTTTTTATATCTAATAATAATAAATATATTATTAAAAGATTTAATATATTTTGGTATAGTATTTTTTTATATAGGTAGTATAATATCTAGGGGTATTAGTAGAGTATTTATTATTAAATTATTTAATTTTAATTTTATTATATTACTATTTTTATATTCTAAAGCGTAGGTTTAAGTAGTTTTTATCTGTAATAAACTAGGATTTTAAGTTTTTATATATTTTATTACTAAGCAGGGACTTTTTTATAGTCCTATTTTAAAATCTGCTTACTATAGTGTATTTAGTATTAGAATTTTAAATACTTTAGATACTAGATTTTTTTATATATTACTTTAATATAGAACTAGTACTTTAAAAAGGTTTTCTATTTCTATATTTTTTACTGCTATATATAGAATATATTAATACAGCTTATTATAAAATATAAAAGTAGTATAACAGTAGTTGTAAGTTACTATAGATTTATTAGATTTATTATTATAAAAAAAATAAAAAATATATATAATTATTTTTATTTTTATAACTATAGTGCTGATCTTTATCTTTATTATTATAATAGTTACTATAATAGGTATTAGTTTGGTTTTTATAACAGTTATATTTTTTATTATAATTATAATATATATTATTAAACTTGTTAAGTATAGTAGAATTAGGTAATATAGTATATAGCTAAAATTAAGTATTATTTTAAACTAAGATTTAGTATACTTATTAAAACTTGCCTGTACAGGTTTTAAACTGCTTATTATTTTATATACTAGTTATATTAGTATTTTTATTTTTTATTTTAGTTTAAAAATAATTAGTTAAAAGTAATTATTTAGACTATAGGGGCTGCTGCTGTAGCTGTGTCTATATATTATCCTATTTTATATATATTTTATTTATTTTAAAAAAATACCTATTATTATTTTAGTTGTTAGTATTTATATTTATATTAGTAAATTAAGATTTTTTAAAATTAAAATTATTATTATACTGGTTGCAACTGTACTAGAATATATAAAGATTTTTAAAAAATAATTATTATAGTTATTATAGTTATTTTTATATTAATTTTTCTAGTAGTTTTAATAGTTATTTTAGATTTAGTAGATATTATTAAAGCAGCCTTAATATATATTATTAAAATATTTTAAAAGAATTATTTTTTATAGTTATTATTATAACAGTTGTTGCCTTTGTATTAGTATTACTGCTATATATTTTATTTATTATTTAATTATTTTTACTAAAAAAATATTTTACTATCTAGGCGGCTAAAAAACTTAACTATTATAGTAGTTTATATAAATAGATTAATACCAGCAGTAAGATTAGAATATAAATAAATCTATATTAATACTAACTAATTATAAATATTATTAATATAAAAGGCCTCATGATTATATATAATATTTTAAATAAATATTTAAATAGACTTATTTTAATATATATTTATTTATCTGTAATCTGTAGTAGCTTGCAGATAAATAAATATTTAAATAGTATTAAATTTAAATCTAATATAAAGGCCTTTAAATATTTTATTTTTTAAATATATATATATATATATATATATTTTATATTTACTAAATATAAGATGCCAGTTGAGAGCTGTACTTTAAAGATAATCAGTAATACTTATATACACTATAGGTTTTTAATATATATAAAGTATATTTTTAATATAGTTAATAAAAAGATTAATATTTTTAAAGTCTAATAATATTAATTTTTTTTATACTAGAAAAAAAATAACTAATATTATTAGACTTTAAAGCTTATATATACTATACTAGCTGCTTTTTATTTTTTTTATTTTTTTATTTTTATTATACTATTATTTCTATTTGTTATATTTATACCTTATATATTTTTAAAATTATATTAGTTATATTTTTACATAAAATTATAAAAGTATTAGTTCATATTTTTTAACTCTACTATAATATTAGTAAACTGTAGCTAAGCTATATTATTTTACTTATTTTCTACTAAGCTGTTTTTCTGTACTTTAGTATTTTATAACTTTGTTTTTGTAGAAGGCGGTATTGGAGTTAGATTAAAAAACATAAGTTAAATAATAAAAATATAAAAAAAAATAAATAAAAAAATCTAGGAAACAATAGAAAAAAAAATATTTTTTTTAGATAAATATTTTTTGTTATTACTGTCTAAGTGTATAGAAAATAGGTGCTTATTAAATAAAAAAATAGTAGACTTTCTGTAGAAAAAGAAATATAGTAGAGCTAAAAAATATAGTAGCTGGAGATAATTAAATAAAAAAAACTTTATAAAAGTATAGTAGCTTAGATTTAGTAGAGGTATAAAGTATTTATATAAATAGTATAAATACTTCTAAAATTAGCTATTTAAAAGTCTATACTATATATTTTAGTATTTTATTAAAGCTAAATACTTCTAAAATTAGGTGTTGAAAAGTCTATACTGGATATTTTAGTATTTTATTAAAGTCCTTTTATAAAGGGTTTATAGAAAAAAAGAGTATTAAATTTTTTAATATTTAAATTTTTAATTAAAAATCTATAGTTGTAGTTTTTAAAAGTTTTAATAATACAGTACTGGTGGATTTTAATTTTATATAACTAAAAGATTTATTTAAATTAATATTAAAAATTAGCTGTTTAACTAGTTAAAATATATATACTGCTTTTATAAAAAGAAACTTTATAAAATATTTAAATTTTTAAATAGTTTTATTAAATACCGGACAGTTAATATTCTGGTTTAAAAAATAAAAAAAAGTAGCTGCTAATTTTAGTAGTTTTAATATTTAGATAATATATATTAAACAGTATATTATATCTTTCTTTAGCTGTTAAATATAATAACTATTTAATATATTATAAAATATTATAATTTAATATTTAAATTCTGTATATTTTTCTATATTTTTATTTTTCTTTATAAAAAGATAATAATATTATAAGATAAAAATATAGGGGTATAGTATAATATAGACAGTTAAAATTTTAGTTTTTATATTAGCTAAATTATAAGCTCTATAAAAGGAAAAAAAAGTATTAGTATTTAAAAAAGTAATTTCTAATATTTTAATAAAATATATCTAAAAAAATCTAGGATTGTACTGGATATACTACCAACTTATAGCTATATAGCTATATATAAAAATATAAAAATCCTAAGATCTTAATTTTTATTAATAGATTAATTAATTATAACATAAAGTAAGACAGCTATATAGATAAGGAGATGCTGGCTATATATAGATAAAAAAAAGAAACAATAAAAAGGTGTAGAGACAGGGAGATAAGGAGACAGCAATACTATATATAAAATTATAACTTTAGAGACTCCCTGTAGATATAAAACTATACTATTATCTACTATATAGTTTATATATAAAATAAAAACCTAAAGAATAACTACTTTACCTATAACTACAGCTGTTTTATAAGGTATAAAAAGTTTAAAAAGATCTGCAGCTATTAGATTAATAATCTACAGTACTACCAGGCCACCTACCAATTTATTTTAAAAAATATAAAGCCTAGTATAACTTCCAGGTCTAATTATAATTTTAAATATAAGCTGGGGCCCGAGCCCGAGCCTAAATATTCACTAAAAACTTTAAAAAAGCAGATCTTAGTTTATATTAAAAAATATCAATCTAAGCTGATTTTTTAGCTGTATAAAGCTGCCAGCAAGTTCTAAATACAGTCTAAGCTGTAGTTTGATAATAAAAAGTAGAAGTTTTACTATTTGAAAAAAACTTAGGGCAAAAACTACAATATAATAAAAATAAATATTAAAATTATTATAATATTATTTTTTTTTGGAAAGGCTAAAAGCCTACCGGCCTTTAGTTCAACTGTTTTTAGAATTATTAGTATACAGTAAAAGAACTATAGTCTAAAAAGCAGCCTATATACTAATAAAAAGCTATTTAAATAACTTAATACAATAAGCAGTACTACTAAATTTTTTTAATAATAGTTAGTCTACTATTTATTCTGCAGGCTAACTTCTGCAGCTTTTATAATAAAATAGTTATATACTTTTTTAGTAAAAAAGGGGTGTAAAACTACAACTTTTTAAGAGTTTAAAAGTCTACAATCAATAATCTAACTAATCTAATTTTTATATATTTATAGATTTTTAACAGGTAATTTTATATATATTTACAACTGTATTTTAAAAATATACTAGATCTACTATATATCTATATATATATTAATTAGTAAATTAATCTAAGTATATAGTTAATCTACTATATAAGTTAGAATTTAAGTATATTTGTATTTAAAATACTAGACTTTAGGCTGGTTAATATTTTTAATATATATAATCTAGACTGCTGGTACCCTAATGACTTGGTTTTTTCTTTATTAAATTAGGCTATTTAAAAGGCCCCCAGCTGCTACGAAATTTTTTTAAAAAAATTTAATCATTCTTATCTGCTTTGGACCTATAACATTTATATACAGTGAGATTCTATTACTGATATATTAATTAAACTTACTAAAAATTATAATCTACAGCTATTTATTTTATAGATATAGTAATCTTTAATAGCTACACCGGCTTTCTAAGGGGCTAAACAACTTTAGATCTAATTTAGGCCTTTATTAAAGTAGTTGACTAGTTAGTTAGCTGCTGTATTTATAAAAACTAGCAGTTTATTATAAATTATATACTAGTTGCTACTAATTTTAATTTTATTCTATAGTTCTTATCTACTATTATCTACCTATAATAGTAAAAGGCTAACTAGAACTAGTTTATTAAAATATTTATTATAAAAATATAGGCTCTGCTGTAGTCAAAAACTACTACAGATTTTAATACTATAGTAGAGGATTTTACCAGCCTTTTAATAAAAACTACAAAGGCCTTAGTTTTAAAAGTTATTTTAAATATTTTTAGCTGAATTATACTACAGCCCTTTAGGGCCTCTACTACTGTATAGTAGTAGTTTACTACAGAACAGCTGCTATATAAAAAAAACTATACAAAATATAGCTGATTTTATAATATTTTTAGCTGTATAGATAATAAAGCAGCCCAGCAGATCTACTATTCTAAAATTGAAAAAATTATAAATTTTTTTTAACTTTTAAAATCAAATAAAGTAGTACTGCATTTAGGGTATACTAATATAGACCTTTAATTCTATACTTTAAATAGATAAATATAAGTTTATTATTTTAAAGGCTAAAGTCTAGGCCTTATAAAATATTCTGTTTACCATTCTGCTAAATACTAACTTTAGTAATATTGAAGACTTATATACTCTGGAAAGGTGCCTATAAAGGCCCTTTTTACTTTTGAAAAGGTTAAGGCTACTATTAACTATACTATATTTTTTAAGGCCTTTAGATTTAATAGTTTTTTAATACAGCTCTGTAAAAAGTTCTTTTAATAGTTCTTTTTGTAATATACCTATTTAATATCTGTTTTTAGCTAGGGTACTGTTTAAAGTACTTTTATTTATCTACTACTATTATTATTTATAAGTTTAGAAAAATTAACTATAGTAATTTAAAGGCTTACCGGCCTAATATACTACTAAATACTTTAAATAAAATTTTAAAAGCTGTAGTAGTAGTTTAACTAAACTATTTAATAAAATAGTTTAGACTACTTTTAAAAAACTATATTAGCAGCTAGTAAAGCTGTTTAACTAAGTATTTTTTTATCTTCTATTAAAATAGGCCTTTACAGCTTAGCAGACCAGCTACTATATAGCCAGTTTATTTATACTTAATATATATAGTATTTTTAATAATATTATTTTCTACTGTTTTATTTATAATTTACATAAGTAGTATATACTATAGATACTGGTTAACTGGATAAGCAGCTTTTTTTATAAATAGTCAATAGCTTTGCTTTTATAGAAAGGCCTTTTTGGAGTATTTAGCTTTTATATAAATATTTTTTAAAACTTTCTACTTTGGCTGATTTTATTTCTTTAATACTAACTTTATTAAAAAGATTTACGCTGCCTTCTTAAAGTTTTTAATTACTATATATTTTAATAATTTTAATATTATAGTATAGAGTAACTCTGCTGTAGTAAACTGCCGCCAGTTAAAATATATTTATCTTATATATAAAAAATAAAAGATTATATATATTTTCTGTTTTATTTCTATAAAATATGGACTGATATACTTTTAGAAAGACTGCTGGGGTATTTTTAAACTAGTTAACTTAGTAAAGATTCTAATAACTTTTTAAAGTAATTTGATTAAGCCTATTTTAATACTATACTATTTTAGTATAATCCTAGACTTTAGCTTTACTAGTATAGTTTATATAGCCTATTACCGAGCTAAAGCAGTTCTACTAATTTTAGTCCTTATTTTAGTTACTGGTTTTACCTGACATATTAATATTCTATACTTATATAAAATATAGATTTTTATTTTTAGCTGCAGATATTTTATAGATATTTTATATAGTATATTAAGGCTATATACAGCTTTATTATAGCCTAAAACTGTCTAGTTTAGGCTATAAAGTTAATTTAAGAGTAGGCCCTTATTTATATAGCTGGTATTTTTTATACTACTGTAGAGTTTAATTTTATAGTTTACTTTTATATTCTACTAGTAATAGTAGTTTAGATTTTAAGATTTTTTAGACTTCTTTTTAAATATATATTTTTTTAATATATACCCGGATCTAGACTATTTAGGCTTTGCTTTTTATTAAACTGGAATTCTACTATTAGCAGAGGTATAGCCCAGACTGGAATTTTTTACTTCTACTATTAAAGTACTTAAAAATTAGAACACTAGTTAATTTTAAAGATTTTAAAACTATTCAATTTTAGATAATACTTTTGCAGTGGATATCCCTGTATACCTTAATTACAGTTTTTAAAAAAAAACTATTAAGGCCTATATAAAAGCTTTCGAACGGGGTATTTTTTTAATATATATTAATAGAAGTAGTACTGCTAAGAGTATAGAAGCTACTGTAATCTTCAGCCTAAATATTAATATTATATATTTTAAAATTTTTATTATATAAATAATATATATAGTTAAATTTAGTAGTATTTATATAGCCCTAGTACACCTCCGGATAATACTACTACTACAGCCGGGTATTATAGTAGTTATTTTTATTAATAACTAGGCTACTATTTAGATCTGCAGGGCCCTAAAAAAGTTCTTAAATTAAATGTATTTTTAAAAGATTATTAAATATTTTAAAATCCTCTAAAACAGCTGGAATATCTGTATTTAATAGATTTTCAGCTATATTAGGATATATAGTAATAAATAGGCAGATAAATTTACTAAGTAAACTGCCAAAGCAGTATCTAAACTATTTTTTAAAAGAATAAAAATATTTAAAAAGCTGCTGAATATACTTTAACTGCCTTTAAAAAATCTGAGGATATTTAAATTACTACTAAAGCGAAGACTATACAGCCTAAGTCTAAATCTAACTTTAAAATATTTATTTTTAAAGCTGCTATTTTTTAATAATTAAAAAACTAGACTAAATAAAAATAAAAATATATATAAGACCGCCTTGGTAGTCTTTGTTTAAATATAAATTAAAAAAATAAGTTTTAAAATATATTTTAGCTAATTTATTATTAAAATCAGTACTAACTGCCCCTATAGTTTAGAAGTACAGTTAGTATACTATATACTATTTAATTGCTTTTAATATATAGATTTATAAAATTATATATTATAAATAATCTTAGAAAAGATTTTGCTGTTTTAGATATTAACTAGTCTAAAATAAATATAATATATAGTCTAATTTTCATTTAATATTTAACTTTCAGTTTAATTTTAGACGCTATTAAAAGACTTTTAGGTTGCTTATAGATTTAATTAATCCAGTTAGTAAACTGCCTATAATACTTTATTTACTGTTCGATAAAAAACTGTTTATATAGACTATAAAACCTAATTCTAGTGGCTTTTAGACTACTGGGTATATTTAAGTCCACTTTTATAAAAAAATTAAAGTAAAGAATATTTTTTAAAAGACTAATAAAAATACTACAGCTATATAAACTATATATAATCTTACAGCTTATTATACTATTTATATTAAAAAATACTCAATAGTACCAGTAATAGTGTAGCCCAGCTTTTTACTATTTTTAATTATAAAAATTTAAATATACCAGCTGTGATATACGCGATACGCGAAGACAAGATGTGGAGAAGTTGTTTATTCTTAAAAGGGCTGGGAAAGCCGAGTACTTAAAATAATTACCTACAGTAAACTATATAAACCAGAAATACAGATAGTGATATAGAAAAGTACAAGTATTTTAATACAGTAAAATAAAAAAACAGCAGTTACAGTTGCTCTTACTAAAAAAATATATTACTTTTAATATACTATATATATAAAAATAAAATATATAAAGATAATAATTAACTATATTAAAAAACACAGCATCTTGCAAATACAGGAGGTGCGAAGTATAGGGTATAAAATACAGATAAATATATAAAAATTAATAAAAATAAAAAATATAAAGTAGATAATTTTATAGTAAAAAACTAATATAAAAAGCAGATAATGATAATACTATAAAAAATTAATATAGCAAATTAGTTAACTCTATTTTTAAATATATAAATAAAATTAGATAAATTAAGATTATATTTATATATCTACTTATTATACTCTGGGCTATATCTAAGCCAGTAAATGAAATATTCTATATATATAAAATTTTACCTATAGTAATATATATATTTATTAAAAATATATTTAATTTTCTACTAATTTTTAGTTTTGTTAACTGTGGGCGGTTTGGGTGGCTAACAGCTAAATAGATTAGTATTATAAAAAGTAGACTTGAGCTGTAAAATAAAAATAATAAAGTATATTCTAAAAGTATTAAATAAAATAAAATAATATATATAGTATTTAATATATTTAATAATATTAAAAAAACTAAAAAACTAATACCCCAGCTTTTATAAAATATTTTTAGCAGTAGATAAGCTGTATTTTTTACATAGTCTTAAATATACTTTATTACCTATATTAAAATATATAGATTTATATTTAGTATTAAAGTTATACTTTATATAAATTACAGTATACTTAATAGTATTCTCTGTATTAAAATAGGCAGATATAAAGTTTTAACATATTTAAATTAATATAAGCAACTTTAACAGGCTAAATAGTTAGTTTAATTTTATACTATATATAACTTTATACAGTATACAGGCTATTAAAAAATAAATAAACCTATTAAAAAATATAATAAAATTTAGTAATTATAAAATCTAAAACAGTCCGTTAATAGTAGTATATTATAGTATAACTTTTAAAAACTAAATTATATACTCTAAACTACTGTTTATCTAGGAATAGTAAATAGTACTAAATAACTATTAATACTTTAATTTTTTTAAAAAATTTTAAAATATATCTACAACAAAGTATTAGTTTTGATTAAAAATTTATATATAAAATATACCCCAGTTGTAGGCTTATAAATATATAAAAATTATTTTTTTTATTTAAATACTTTCTAATCTGCCCTGCCAGGAATATATTCTACTTTTTTTATAAATTTATTTACTAGAATAAGTAATTAATTATATCTGTTATATAAAAAAAGATTGGTAATAAAGTTAAAAGTAATAGTATAAAATAAAATAAGTAGTAAAATAATAGACTATAAGTTGCTATATAGTTTATATTTAAAAACTTAATATAGGTAATAATTAAAACAGTAATATATATAGTTATATAAAAAATACTAATAATAATAGAATATTAAGTCTTTTTAAATATTAAAATACTTTTTCAGACCTTGGTAATATTAATTATTATATATTATATAAAAGATATTTTGAACTAGGCTGTATAGCAAATATATAGCCAAAATTTTTTAATTATTACAGTATTAAAGTATATAATATTTTTATTATTATTAATACTATATATAATATATTTTAATATATATAAAAAATTATTATATTTAATATAGAAAAAAACAGCTGGGTTTGCGGCTTTAGTATTAGTACAAAGTATATTTAAAATCTTAAATATATAAAAATTAAAAGTATATTTATAGTATATAGAATCTTTAAATTTTTTGGATATATGTAGTAATATAATAAATAATTACTTAAATATATAAATAGTAAATACTTTAACAGGGTAAAATATTTTAACATTTTTATTTTTAATATTAAAAATAAATATATCTTTTATATAATTATTGAAGTTAATATTATACAGTAGAGAGTTATTTTTTTTCTAAAAAAATAAAACAGGGTATCTGCTACAATATTTATAATCCTGGATTTATACTATATATATAAAGTAAATTACTAAATATATTAAAAAATATAAATAAAATACAGATTTAACTTTTTAACTATAACTATTATAAATAAAAATATAGTAGATACAAATTCCTATAGTTAATATATAATTAGTAAAAATAATAGACAGCTTAAATATAAATTTAATTATATAATATAGCTTATAAATTATTTATATAAGACAGGCAACTTTTATCTCTATAAACTAATAGTAAGTTTTAGCAGATTAAAAAAGTTAGCTAATAAAAAAAATAAATTATACTTTAATATAAAATAATAGTATTAGCTTATTAAAAATAATATATTTAGAAGTATAGTATACTATAATATTATGGCCCTTTTTTAATATATTAAAATTAATATATAAATATTTATTAAAATTAAAGTAAGTAAAAATATAGGGATTAGTAAAGTTATATTATAGTATATTAAAAATATTAAATTTATTTTTAGTAGATTTAACTGGTATATAGACTAAATAGTTTTTTTAAAAATATTTTTTAGTAAAAATATTTTTTAATAAAAATATTTTCTGCTGTTATAAAAATACAGCTTTTTATATAAATTAATATATTTAATACTGGAAATAACCAGCTAGGCTAAAATAGTACTTTAATTTAGCTAATATATAAAAAAATAATAAAGTATATAATATAGTAAATTCTAATTTAAATATAATAAGTTTTAAAATATTAACTTATAGGCTAAGTACTTTTACTAATAAAAATATAAAAAATATTTTTTTAGTTTAATTTTTAAATTAATTAATTTTATATATTTAAAAATTTTATATAGATAATATAAGTAACTATTAGAATTAATTTTATTCTTTTTCTATTTACTATTATTAATAATACTGTTAAATATTTTGAATACAGTAATAGAATTATTAATATATATTTTAGTATAGGCCAGGTTCTGTAAAAGTAAGTCTATATTATATTAAATATAAAAAATACTATTAAAATATTTTATAATTATAATATTAAAGATTTTATAGTTTTAAAAATTTGAAATAGTAAAATAATTTTAATATTTATATTATATAGGTTATTAGTAAAATATTTTAGTAGTATTAACTATAATAATATATTAACAGTAATAAATAAGCTTAAATACATTCTTTTAATATAAAATAAAGTAGATATTTTAAACAGCTTTAATATTAGTATTTTTTAAGTTAATAATTATATAGTTTTTATAATTATATTTACTGTTTTTATTCCAGACATCTTTTTATACTATGAAAATAAAATAGCTGGATAGTATATAAAATTTAGTAAATTTCAGCTTATTTTAGTTTAATAGAAGTTTAAATATATTATTTATTATTTTTTTATTCTAAAAACTAATATAATATATATATATATCTTAAGAATATAGTTTTTTTAACTGTTATATAAAAGTATTTATATTTATTTTTTTTAGGTATATTAACTATACTAATATTGCTTCTATTAGAAAGTATTTAAATATTATAACTATTAACTATTTTAGTTAATTAGTTAACAATATTTTTTTTAGTACAGTTGTATATAGTTATTCTATTTAATAAAACAGTAATATTAGTAATATTAAAATTAGTAAAGATATTAGGCTAGAAGTATTTTAATATAGAATATAAATAAATATTATTAGTATTTTTAAATATAGTAATATTAGTAGCTAAAGTATAGGTATCTGCTAAATCCCTATAAATACAGCAGTAATAGTTAAAATTAGTTATATTAATAATAGTTTTACTACTAAAAGTATTAATATTAGAAGTATTAATTTTAATATCTAAAGTATAAGTATATTTAGTATAATTATAGCTGATAGAGTATATAGTAATAAATTTACTATTAAATAAAATATTTAAATATATATAGTAGACTAGAATAATCAGCTTAAATATTTTATTAAATATTTTAATAAAAAAAATTTATAGTCTACTAAACATATATATAAAACAGTATTTCTAATAGATATAGTAGTAGAGCTAAAAATATAGTTTTACTTTAAAAAAGCTTAAAATATTTTAATTTTAATAAAAATACAGATTTTTATATATAAAGGTATAACTGTATATTTTTAAAAAATTATATAAACCTTTATATAATCTACTATAGCTGTATATTAGATTATAAAAATAAAGTTTTAATATAAGTATAATAAATATATTCTATATTTAAAGTTAAGAACTATTTTTTTTAAATAGTAATATTATTTTTTATAAGTAGATTTAGTTTTATACCGGGTACTACTTAGGCTTAGACTGTAATATAAATAAATAAAAATTAGCTAAACTAAAAATTTAATTAAAAAAAATTTATTTAAAATAGTATATAGTTTACTGTACAGTAGTTTAAACTAAAACCTTTAATACTTAATATTTTATATAATAATTAAATATTAACTATAGTTAATTTAGTAAAAGTTTTATTAATAATAGTAGCTAAATAGCTAAAATTAATATATATATTATATAATATATTAATACAGTTAATTCTAATACTGGTAGTTACAGAATATAAATTATATAAAAATATAAAGTAATTAAAACTATAAATTAGCTTAGTTAAAAATTTTAAAAACTTAATAATATTAGATACTGCGGGTATTAATATAACAGGTATAATTAAATATAAAATATTTTTATAAAAAAAATATCTATATAGTTAATTATTTAATATAAATCTAATACTGTAATTATTATAATATATAATAATAGGCTTTATTAGAGTATTTTTAAGGCTAACTAACTAAGTATTTCTGTTAGTATTTATAAGGGCTAAAGGGTGAAATAGTGTGATGAATAAATAGCTTTTGCAAAGCCAAGGGTACCAATATATTACCTTAAGGTGTTGTTGCTGCCTTACCTAACTTATAAGGCAGCCGCTGCTTTTAGGGGCGGCCGCAGCCGGCTTATTTAGCTGTTATATAACTACTACCTTAGATTATCTATATATATTTTTCTTTATAAATATCTATAAAGATTAAAAAAGCTGTTTAGACTTTTACAACTGCTTTTTTTTTTATAAAAAAATATTATTTTTTATAGTAGTACTATTAAAATCTCTACTTTATAAATATTTTTATAAAAAATTAAAATAATAGAAAAGATAGTTTACTATTTTTATAAAAAATATACTATACTATTTTTACTATTATTTTTAAAAAATCTTTTACTAGTATATAGTTTACTATCTACTAGCCGGCCTTTTTATAATAGCCTATAAATAACCTTTTTTATAATTAAAAAGATTTTTTTTTAGTAAATAGTATTAAATTTTTTTTAATTTATTTATTTTAGCTGTTTAAAATATTTTATAGTTAAAGCTAGCAGAACTAATCTTACAGAAATAAAAATTTTTTTTATATAAAAAAACTTTTTTTTTAGGCCTTTAGTTTTTTTTTTTTCTATAACTTTTTCTCTTTTTTTCTCTTAGTAAATTTCTTTATATAGTATTTTTTTTAGATATTTTTATAAGTTAATATTTAGCTAACTTTTTTTTCTGTAGTAGTATTTAAAATATTTTATTAATTTTTTTTATAAAAGCTTAGCCCTGTTTTTTTTTTTTTTTAAAAACTAACTAATTATTTTTTATAATATACTATTTAAGCTTTAAATCTATAGGCCCTATTAGCCTATTTTATTTTATTTTTTCTATATAAGTTATTTATAAAATAGGTTTGGACTTAGCTGACTATCTATAATATATTTTACTATTTTTTTTTATTATAAAAAAATATTTTTATTACTACTATTATTATTAGATCTACTACTACTACTATTATAAATATATTTATTTTTATTATATTTACTACTATTATTATTTTAGCTTTTATTTTAGTTTTTATTTTTATTATAAATTCTGCTGCTGCTGCTACTGCTGTTTTTTTTTATATACTATTATTTATATATAAAAAAATAAGATTTTTTAGTTTATAATAATAAATATTATAATAGTTTTTACAGCTTCTGTTTCTATACTTTTTAAATTTTTTTTATTTTTTATAAATATATTTAAAACTAACTAGAATTAGCCAGCTTTTTATAAATAAACTAATAATAAAAAGTAAAGTACTTTACTTTTTATTAAATCACCCTCTATAGTTTAGTTTTTAAATTATTTAAAAATAATATCTGCTATAATATCTAGTTTTTTTTTTTAAATAAATTTATAGTTTTTATTAGATTATAAGCAGATCTAGATTTATAAATTTATTATATAGTTTATATTATATATTAAATAGTTAAATTTTAGGCAGCTGACTGTTTAAATATAGTTTTATAAAAATATTTTTATAATTTAAACTAATTAGTAGCTGCTGCTTTACTAAATATATAAATACTATTATAATTTTTTTTTTAAAAAAACTTTTTATAACTATATTAGTAAAAAAATTAGTTAAAAGTATAATAACTGTTTATATATAAATAGTAAATACTATTTTTTTATAGAATAATAGTATATTTTTATATATTTTAGCTTTTAGCTATTATAGGTAAGTACTATAGCTTATATTAGTTATATAAAATATATAATTATAAATAATTTATAGTTTATATTTAGTTTAGTTTTTTTTTAGTTATTTAATTAAGTTTTTTATACCTTTATAAGGTAAATTTTTTTATAAATCTATAGATAATATAAATTTACAGCAGATTTTTAAATATTTTTTTTATTATAGTATTTTTTTTACTTAATTAAAATTTTTATTATTTTTTTACAGTATTGCAAATCTAGTAATACTTTTAAATAATATTTATAATTATTTAGATTTTTATTTTTTTATAAAAAATACTTTTGCAAGTTTATCTTTTTTATTATATAGTATTTATAAAATAAAAATATATAGAAAATATTATAAATCTAAAAATCTACAGATAATTCTAGTCTATAGGTCTATTTATTTATTTTTTTAATTATATAAAATAGTTTTTAATAGTACTGGTCTAGTTTTTTATTTAGCCTTTTTTATAGTAAGTTTTTTATAAAAAACTAAACCTTTTAATCTACTATAAAAACAGTAGTTTTATAATTTTTATTATAAAAGTTTTTCTAATATCTGTAAGCCTATTTAAAATTTACAGCTATTTTTTTTTTTACTTTTTTAATTTTTTAAAAATATTATTTTAGTTTTTTTATAAAATTATTTAGTATTTATAAGTTAAGTACTATTATCTGCAGATATTATACAGTTATTATAAAAAATAAAAAGTACTTAGTTAATACTTATAAAAAATTATTATAAATAAATTCTAAAAGTAGTAGTATTTTTATTTAATTATTTTATTTAAAGTTAATATAGTTTTACAGGTACTATTTTAATATACTATTTATTTTTTTATTTATCTGTTTATAAGTAGTAGACTATACTTAAGTCTTATTTAATTATAAAAATATAAATAAAATTTAATTAAAAACTTTTTATAAAAACTAGTTTATAATTTATAATTACTTTTCTAAGTATTTTATACAGCTAAAAGATTTTTTTAAAAAAGGTTATTATAAGCCCTTTTTTAATAGTATTTTATAAATTAAAATAAAATAAATTATTTTACTAAACTGGTCTACTATAACTATAATACTATTATAAATTTTTTATAAGTTTTTATTTTTATAGGTATTTATAAATAGGCCTGTAATAAAGTTTATAATTATTTTTTTTTAAAATTTTACAGTAAATAGTAGTAGTTTTAATAGTTTTTATTATTTTTTATAGATTATTTATCTACTTTAATATATTTTATATATATAATAGTAGTTTTATATAAATTTAGCTAGTTCCAGCTATTCAAATTTTTATAAAACTAACTTTTAAATTTTTACTTTTATAAAATATTCTGTAATAGAATTATTATATAGTTTTATAAAAATTTTTAGTCTTAGCTGATAGTTATCTAAAATATATAATTTTTTTATAGAATAAAATAGTTTTTAATTAATATTTTATTATAGATAATTTTTTTTTATAAATATTTTCTACTATAAGGCAAGCTGCCCCTGTAGTTTTTTTTTATTTTATTTAAAGTATTTTTTTTATAAAATTATTTTTTTACAGCAGCTGGGTAGCTTTTATATAAAATTAGTAAATAAATTTTTATAGTATATATTTTTATCTACAGTTATTTTTATTATTTTTATATAAAATTTTAGCTAGTCTAGATCTGCTGTAGTATTTTTTATTAACAGTACTTTAGTTTTTATAAAAATAACTATATTTTTTTTTAAATTTAAAAAATTATTTAACTGCTGCAGTACTATTTTTCTAAGTTTTTTATAATTTTTTTTTATAATTTTTTTTATAGTTAAATTATTATAATAGGGTGTCTACTGGATTCTATAAATCTAATCTATATATTAAAAAAATTTAAATATTATAAAATATTATATTTATCTAATTTATTTTTATAATAATTTTTTATTAGTTATAAAGTATTTAAAATTTTTATAGTTTATAACTATTTCTACTGGGTACTCTACACCCTTAAGCCAGTATTACTACTTTTTAAATAATTTTATAATTATAAAAAACTTTTAATTATAAATACTATAGTTTTACTTTGTAAAAATTATTTTCTATAAATAAAATACTACTAGTTTTTATTAGTTTTTTTAATTTTTTTATAATAGTATTCTACTAATTATAAAAACTAAAATATCTGTTTTAATTTATAAAAGTTTTTTTTTCTTTTTAAATATACTATAACTATATTTTTTATAAATATATTTTTTAGCTTTTAAAAGCTTTTATAGACTTTTAGTATTAAAAAACTATATTTAGTTTTTTTTTTTTTTTTATAAAATATTTTAGTAAAGTCTATAATTAGTATTGTAATTTATAAATATTTTTTAATAAAATATTTATACTAATTTATAAAGTCTATAAACTTTAGTATATTTTTTATATTCTACAGCTTAGACTAATTATAAATAGTTGTAATATACTTTAGTTTTATATAAATACTTTTATAACTAATTAAAAATTTTAAAAAATTAATTTTTATTACTGTAAAATAGTATTTATTTAATTTTATATATAATTTTATATTTCATAGTATTTTTAGTACTTTATAGATTTATATTTTATATATTTTTAAATCCTGTAAATATACTATAATATTATTTGAATAAATAATTACAAAGTTATCTAGATATTTTATAAATAAAAAATTTATAAAATTTTAAAATTTTATAGATATATTAGTTAGTCTAAATAGTATAACTAAATATTTAAATAGTCTATACTTTATTTAAAATACTATTTTTTATTTATATTTTTTTATAATTCTAATTTTATAGTAGATTTTATATAGATTTAGCTATATAAATTAAAAAGCCCCTGTAAATTAGTTAGTATACTTATTTATTTATAATAATAAATAAATATTTTTTATTATTTATTTATTTAATTTATAGTAGTTTATATATATTTATAAATTTTTATTTTTTTTATCTGTAAATAGAACTGGTATATTTACTAGTAATTTAAAATACTAAATCTATTTTTTTATAAATATTTTTTATAAATAGTTTTATAGAATTTTTTTTTATAGATAATATTTTATATATCTGCCCCAGCTTTGGCTGGAACTTTTTATAAAAATTAATTTTTAAATCTATTTTTAGTTTTTATATAGGTAAGTTTATAGTTTTTTTTTTATAAATACTATTTTATATTTACAGTACTATATTAGTATTTTTTAATTAATAGTTATTTTATAAATTTTTTATACTATTACTAAATAAAAATTTATTTTTATAAAATTTTTTAGTATAATTTTTTTACTGTAATCTATAGTACTTTTAGTATATAATATTTATAAAACTAAAGTTTATATTTATTAAATTTTATAATAAACTTTTACTACTTTATTTAAAATATTTTTAAAATTATTTTATCTATTTTTAGTATTATAATTATAAGATCTATTTAGTTCTTATAGTATTTTTAAATATTTTTTAAATATATTATAAATATTATAGTTTTTTTTAACTGTATATCTTTTTATTTAATTTTTTTTATAATTATTTTTGTTAAAACAGTTAACTACTTTACTTATTTAATAAATATTATAAATATTAAATTTATTTCTGCTTTACTGTTTATAATAATTTTTATTTTTATAAAATATTTTTTTTTATAAAAAATCAGCTATTTTTTTAGTTTTAAACTAAAGTAGATTATAATTTTAATTTAGTTTAAAGTAGATACTGTAATTCTGTCTACTAGTTACTTTATAAATAATTTAATTAATTAATAATTTTTTATTTAGTAATTTATTTATTTATAATTATAGTAAATTTTGAATCCGGGGGCCTCCGCGGGTGCTTGTAGTATTAAAAAAAATTACTTTAGTTTTTAAACCTTTTTTATAAAACTATTAATTTAGATTTTTAGTTTTTAAATTTTATTTATAAAAGTAGTAGGCCTGTAACTTTTTTTTAAAATTTATTTATAAAATATTTTATTTTTTATTTATTTATATTACCAACTTAGTACTAGATATAATCTTATAAGTAGTATAATAAAATCTTATTTAATTATAAAAAAAATCTGCTGTTTACAGACCTTTTTTTACACTATAAAAAAATATAAAAAATAAATACAGCTATATAGTATTAATATTTTATATTTTATAATCTAATTTAATTTTTATTTTTTTTTATTTTTATAAATAGGTAAACTCTGGTTTTTTTTTATAAAGCTTAGCTTTAAATATTTTTAACTAGATTTTCTACTGTTTATTTACAGAATTCTTCAGCTGTATTTTAAAAAATTTATAAAAACTAGTTTATTTTTTTATAGTAGAATTTAGCTGTCTTATTTTTTTATAGATTATTTAAAATATAATTTAAATAGGCTACTATAATATATATTTTTTAGCTTTTATTTTACTTATTAATTTTTATAATTAATTTTTATTTAGTAATAGATATACAGTAGATAATATAGTTGCAGGTATTATATTATTTTTTATTTATAAATAAATTAATATATATACTAGTTTTTTTAGTTTTTATAGTACTGGAATTAGAGTTTTTTAAATTTTTATATAAATATTTTTTATAGTACTAATCTTTAGCTGTTTCTACAGCTTAGTAATCTATTTAAGTAAATATAAATATTTATAAAAATTTTAGATTAAAATTTATATTTTTTTTTTAGTATAGATAATTTATCCCCTGCAGTTAATATATAGTTTTTTATAATTAAATTAAAAAAGTTACTTTTAGTTTAGTTTTATATATTATAGCCGGCTATTGCTTATTAGGCTATTTTATAAAATATTAAATAATAAAATTATAAAAACTAAAGGGTAAAATAGTATAATAAATAAATAGCTTTTATAAAGCTAAAAATACTAATATATTATTTTAAGGTATTATTACTGCTTTATTTAATTTATAAGGCAGCTGCTGTTTTTAGGGGCAGCTACAGCCAGTTTACTTAGCTGTTATATAACTGCTGCCTTAGGTTGTCTATATACATTTCCCTTTGCAGATATCCGCGAAGGTTGGAAGGGCTGTTTGGGCCCTTACAGTATTAGTTTCAAAGCTGGATAAGCTAAAATTACCTTAAATAATATATATTTAACTATTCTACAGAAAATAGTTATAAAATAGATTATATATTAATAATATATATTTAGCCTAATAAAATTTATAAAATATAAACAGTTAATTAGTTATTAGTATTAACTAAGTCTATTTACTAAAGGCAATATTAATACTATATATATACTAAAATAATCTTTTATTTTAATAATTTCAAAATTAATAATTATTACTGTTTTATAAAAAATAATTTTATAATTAATATTAAGTTATATTAGTTTTACCCCTATTAGAATAAAGTTTCTTAGCAGATTATTAAAGGTATAATTAATATTAAAGTAGTATTAACTAATATAAATTCTACTTGTTTTAAAAATACTATAGTTTAAAATACTGGTTAGTAGTATTTACTGTATATAATATACTAAAAGATTTATTAGATATATAAAATATATTTATTTAGCTGTATTTATATTTATTATAAAAAATCTAAAAATAAGAATTCCAGCTGTATTACAGCTAATTATCTTTATTTTTTTAATTATACTAATTAAACCATCTTTTATTATAGCAGTTATACTGTTTTTTATTACGGTAATTTTTTTTATTACTATATTTATTATTTTAATATTTATTTTAATTTTTTTTACAGCTATTATATTTATCAACCTTATTTTACTATTAAAATATCTAATATTTAAAATATTACAGGAAAGTTAATAATATAATATACTTTTTAGATTTAAAAATATTATTTTACAGGTTAAAGTTAAAATGTTTTTATATTATATGTAACTAATTATATATATTATTAATATAAGTAGATTAAATATAAAGTAGAACCTTTTAAATAAAAATATTAACTAATTAGTTAGTCTAAATATTTTTATATAAGTATATAATACTATTAAAACAATATATAAATTAAATATTTTTTATAATTAGTAACTTTAGACCAGTACTATTATAATATAGTACTAATAAAATATATTTAAATATTTACTTTAACAGTAGCTTTGTCTTTATAATTAATAATATTATAAAAATAGTTAATAAAAAAGTATATATTCTAATAATATATTTTTTAAGTATTTAAATTTTTATAGCAACCGGTAATTAAATTATTAGAGGAGCAGTTAGACTAAAAATAGCAAGTTTTATTAGTTTTCTACTAATATAAATACTCTGGAAAGTCGGCTATAGAATTTTAACTATTATATCTAGTATTATACTTAGAGTTAAAAAGATTTTGGTTTTAATTATTTTAATTTTAATAATATTAATTATTACTGCTATAATTACTGCTATAGCTATTCTAATATTAATTATTTAAAAAAAAAATAAAAAATTATTATTATTTTTATTACTTAAGCTAGAATTGCTAAGATTATTACTAAATTAATATAAATAATATTTTTTATTTTTAATATTTTAATATTTATCAGCAGAATATTTTTTGCCCTTAATATTTTAATATTTAATATTACTAATATCTTTATATTTTTTACCGGCCTTTAAATATTTTATATTTTATAGTAGAATAGAATTTTTGTAACAGTAACTATTAGTACTAATACTAAAATATTTATTAATATATTTTACAGTACTATTTTTATTAAAATATTTATTAATATTAGTAAACTAATTATTAATATTCTTATTTATAGTCTATATATCAGCTTAAAGGCTAATAAATAAAATATATAAATTATTTTAAAAAATATAAAATATATCTAATAAACCGGCAGATAGTTTACCAGTACCAGTAAACAGTTTTTTACTAAAATTAATTTTAGTATTTATTATTTTAGTATAATAATAATATATAATTATTACAGATATAGCAGATAGTATATATATAAAATTAGATAAATTAAACTAGCTGAATATATTTAAAGTATTTAAATATTTAAAGCTTAATTATTTTAAATTAATAATTAATACAGTACTTATATTTAATATAGAATATATATATTTTAAAAAATTTAAAATATTTATTCTAAATTTAGTATTTAATTTATATTAATTTTACTATATTTAATAATTAGACAGGTCCAATACTTAATATACTAGATACAGAAATTTAGAAACAGCCTTATTTAAAAACAGATAGTCTATAGACTAGTTTAAAGACTACTAGAAATTATAATTTTAAAGCAGATTATAGGTATACAACTATATATATTTAAAATACTATAAAATATTATTATTAAATTGATAAATAAATTTATACTAAGTATATAACTAAAAGTTCTACAGCTGATATATTAACTCTGTAAAATATTTTTACTTTTTTAAAAAAATATTAATAGATATTTTTTTAGCTAAAAAATAAGAATTTATAGAAAGCAGAATTAATATCAACTGTTTAGTTTATTTAGTACTTATTTAAAAAGTTTTTAATAGTTTTAGAATACAAAAATTATTTAAGAATATAGAGAAAATATAATTAATATAATTAATAAAATAATACTATTTATCTTTATAGTATTTTAATAATATATAGATTAAACAACTAAACAGCTGTTATATATAGGTGTTTTATAAATAATAAAAAAATAAAGTTTAATAAATATAAAAATAATAATTTTTTAGTATTTTTATAATAGGCGAAAGTTCCGATATATAGTTAAAATAATAAGTAAAAAAATTATAGATAATATATAAAATTAAATAAAAGTATCTAAAACTATTTTTTATAAAAAAAAATATTAGCAGCTATAAAAATAGAAAGTACTGCTATAAGCTATTAAAAGTTGCAGAAATATTTAAGTAAATAAAGTTTATATATAAAAAAAATAAGCAACCGGCTTTTTTAATAAAATCTAAAAATAATATATTTTAATATACTTTATATATTATAAAGTAGAGACGGGTAAAATATAATATTAAAATAAAAAAAATATAATTTTTAAATATACTATAAAATAAAGTAGTTAAAAGTATATATAGAATATACTATCAACTGTAATATATATAATATATAAAAATAAAATATAAAAAAGTTGTTTATTTTTAAAAGGGCTGGGGAAGCCGGGTATTTAAAATAATTGCCTACAGTAAACTATATAGATCAGTAATGCAGATGGCAATATAGGAAGATGCAAGCACCTTAATACAGCAAGATAAGGAGACGGCAGTCACACCAGCAGTTCAAATAAAAGAAATTACTTATTAAAGTTAATATAAGCTATATATAATTGAGTTCTAGTATACTAAACAGCTTGTTTTATTTATAAATTTAATAAATACAGTATTATAACTAATAGTATAGAAAACTTTATTTATTACTATTAGAATATAGTAAATATAAAATATAAAAATGGTAAAATATTACTTAAAATATAGTATACTTTTAATACTTTTTAAATTGAGTATTTGATTATATTTATAATTTAAATCTTTATCTATTTATAATATAGTTGTAATATTAAAATAAACTAATATAGTAAAAAACTAAAAAGATTATAGTTTATATTAATTATATTAACTAATAAAAATTTAAACAGTAGTATGGAATTTATAGATATAAATACTGCATTAATACTTTTACTTATATTTTTATTTATTAGATTTAATAATTCTTTATTTAAAAAGTAATTTTTTTCTATTATTAAAAAGTAGAAAATATTTAATTTTTATTAATAGTATTAAATTTTTAATATTTATAGTGAAAATTAAACTGGTTTTTATCATAGATATAGCTGTTATTATATTTACAGCTATAGCCTTTACTACTACAACAGCTATTATAATTATTATATTATCTAAATATAATATTAAATAAAGTTTTATTATTAATAGTATATAGTAATAATTAAAAAGAACTAATTTTTAAGGATATTTAAACTATATAAATTAAGTATAAACTAAAAAAGTAGTATAGTATTTTGAAAACTTATATACTAATTTATAATAAATAGTTGCAGAGCTGTAATATTTTAGATTACTATAAAGAAATTATAAAAATTCAGTCTAGTTTTTAACAGTTTCAATACTAAATAATCTAATTAAATATCTATAAACTTTATAAAAAGTTTATTTTAACTAGCGGTACTGTTAAAGTATATAAATATGTATTTAATATATAGGCAGACTATAGTTGTAAAACTAAAAACTTTATATACTTTTTAAAAGAATTAATACATTTTAGCTATTATATTATAGTTTTGAAAATACACTAAAAAGCTAGCCTTATATATAATACTGAAAATAATAAAAACTTAATAGTTTAAGTAATTTATTTTAGAATACAAAAATTATATATATTTATAAAAGTATAGTTTCTTTTTTTAAAATTAGTAATACTATATTAAACATTTGTTTAGATTAATAAAGTACTAACTACTATTTACAGTATAAGCTGTAAAAATCTATAAAATTTCTTCTTAGTTTTTAAATATAAATATAGTTTTTTAAAAATAGTATATATATTTTTAAATAAATTCTAAATATTAAAAACTTTAAATTTAATTTAGTTATATAAATTATATTACTATACTAGCCAGTTTATTTAGGCTTTTAATTGTAATACAGCTTTAAAAATATTAATATTAAATAGACGTTTTGTTAAAATTATAATATAATATATAGCTATATTACTTATATAATAAATATATATAATTAGTTAATTTATAAATTAGTAGATTGATTGATTGGTTAATTGATTGATTGATTCATACACGCATATGTCAGCCCTTATGGCTGAGTAGCGGCAGATCCCAGTCCGGCGGCTGGATAAGCTGCCGAGGTATTAAGTCTATATATAAATTAAAGCAGTTGGCCAGTTGGCCTATTTCACCCTTTATAATTCTAATTTTTATATAGATTTTTATATAAATTTTTTAAACTGGTGGTGTTGGTGGCTGCTGGGTATACTCTATCTTTATATTTATTTTATAGTATATTATTTTCTTATTAGCAGCTTCTGTATTTACTAGTTACTATATAATTTAGTATTTAGATTTATTTTTAATATTTTTATTGGGTAGTTTAAAGGCTTTTAGCTTTTATAGTTTTAATATAATTTTATTAGTTAATATTTATACGGGTATTGATAACTATATTTAATATAAACTTTTATATAAATTAAAAGTATATTTATTCTCTACTGTATTAGTAAGAATATAGTAGATATAATAGCTATATAAATTACTATTTTTATTATTAATTGACTAAACTTTATAGATATTACTATACTAAAGAAATCAAAATAAAAAAAAGTAGTTGGGTTATATTTTGAAAACAGCAGCTTTAGTATATTTATTAATACATTTATTACTAAATATATTCTTATAGTTTAAAAGCTATTATAAATATATTTATTAGCTAAATATATACATATAGTTCAGCTAATTAATTTTTTTAATAATTATTTATTTTAATTAGTACTCGGGCTTATTACAGGCCTATATAGCTGTTAAATCATTAATGAGAATTACTACTATTTTGAAATTAAAAATATTTGAAATAAATATTATTTAAAAAATAGTATTTTTATAGCTGTAGAATTTAGATTCAAAAGCTTTTCTTTATTAAAATTAAAACCACTTTAATACCACTTAGGTTAGTAGAATATACTATATAAATATTCTTATAATTAATTATTTTATTTTATTTTTTATTATAAATTACTACTATAGTATTTATACTACTAAAGTAGCTGCTGCTGTTAGTATATATAAATAAATAATAAAAAATAACAAAGTATATGAATAAAAAAACTTTATTTTAAAAACTAATAATATTAATATTTAAAAATCTCTACTATAAAAAAACCAGTACTAGTTTAATAATTTTGATAAATAGTAATATAGTTAAATTAAGTCTAAGATTTTTTATACAATAATATTAAAAATAGTCTAGTAGTAGTATAGTTAAATTAGTTTTTAAACTATTAAAATGGTATTTTCTAAAGTATAATTACGAAATTAAAAGTAAAGTCTTATAGTAAAATAAAAAAATTATTATTTAAAATTATATATTTTTAATAGTATATTTAAGATTAATTAGTAGTAGAAGTATAGTATAATATACTTTTTAAATAGTTTATTTCATTATTTAATAAACCCCAGCTATATAGTAAAGAATTTTATATTAAATATTTTTAAAATATTTTATAATATTAGTAGTAGTGTTTTAAGTTTTTAAATACTATAAATAATTTATATAAAATATTTAAATAGCGGCTGTAATAGTACAACTATTATATATATTTAGTATAGATTAATATATAATATATTTTAAATAAAATTAGCTATTAATAAAAGTACCACAGTTAGCTAAATAGCTTTAGTTTTTAACTAAATAAAATAAATAGTTTTAGTAAATTTAAAATTAAAAAAATCTTTAAAATAGTAGAGATATTATATTAGTTTGACTACTATATTTATAATGGTTAAAAATCTATTTAGCTATAAAGTTAAAAATATGCTTTTAGAAAATATTTTTATATTATATTAATAAAACTATATTTTAAAAGTAAAAATACTAAAATATATTAGTACTGCCAGATTTTAGTATACTAGTATAGTATTTATAAGTAAATATAGTTTTTAAAAATAATCTTTTTTTAAATAAATATATACATATTACTAATATAATCTACTATTAAAATACAGCCCTTTAATAATAAAAGCTTTGTCAAATTAGTAGTATAAAATAAATAAAATATAAACAAAGATAACAAATTTTAAATTATAAATTATATATTAATATATATATTTTTATAAATATTTCAAATAATTATAATAGATAGACTAGCTACTAAATAGCTAATTTACTATATGATATAAACTTATTTAAAAATTAAATATAAAGTATAGTTATAAAACTGTTTTTAATATCTACTAATATAGTACTTTAAAAGCAGTTTAAAAACTTTTACTATATAACTAATTTTATTAGTAATAATTAATTTAAAGGCTTTACTTTGTATATTAAATAAAATAATAAGTTAATAATTTTTACATGTAGTATAGTTATTTTTATTTAGTTTATAAATAATAATAGTAGTTAATTAGCAGAAATACTAAAAATAGTAGCCTATATTAAAATATATATCCAAAACTTTTTAGTTAATTTTTTATAAAAAAAAGAATTTATTAAAAAGCTAAGTTAAATAGACTATTAAAACTAAAATCTTTTTTAAATATAGTATACTAAACTATATAGTATATCTTATTTAAAGTTATTTAAAATATTTTATACGGCTTAAAATAGCTATAAGTATTGATATTAATAATGTTAACTATATTATTAGCTAAAAATAAAATTTATTAAAAAAACTTAACTTAAGTTTTAAATTTTTTAACTAATTTTTTAATTAGGAATTATAATATAGATATAAATATAGACTATAAATTTTTATATATTTAAATTTATTAAACTAGTTTTTGAAACTTTTTTATAAAGTACTTTTTATTCTTTTTTTTTAATACAGTTATTTTTTATATTTAGTAATTTATTAATAAAATATATTATAAATTTAGTAGTAAATTTTATAGTTTATATAGTAGTTTATTTTAGTCTACTGCTTAATCTACTACATATAGTACTTTAATTTTTTATTTTTTTAGTACAGCTAAATTTAAAATATTTAGTAATAATTTTTTCAATATAGTAGTTTTAACTATAGTAGTTAAGATTTTAATAAAATCTTCTACTATTATATTGATAATAATTAATTTAACTAGTTAACTTATAATTAGCTATAAAACTAGTTTATTGCCTAGTTTACTTTTCTATATTTATTAATTAATATTAGTTTAGTTTTACTTTTCCTTACTGTAGATATAGAAGTAAAGCTGAAGTCCAGTACTATATATATTAGTATATAATTTATTTTTATTTACTAATTATTTTTTAAAAAGTAGTAGCTAAAGTATTTTCTAAACTATTATATAGCCTATATTAAATTAATCATAATATAAATACTATTCTTTTTATATATAACTACTTTTTTAGTAGAAGTAGTTTTGGATTTTTGTTAGTAGTAATATCAAGCAGCTGGCTGGCTATATAATTAATATAAATATATTTTAGTAGATTATATAATAAATAATATAAATTAAAATTATTAAAAATTACATATTTATCCAGTTTTTATAAAACTGCAGTAAACAGTTCAAATACTAGATTCTCTTTTTATAAAAGTTTTTATTTTTAAGCTTCGATATTAGCTTACGCTTATTAATTTTATATTAATTACTATTTTTACTAGACTAATATATAGTATAGATATAAATACAGCTTCTTTTTAAAAATTTATAGTAGAAAAATATTAAAAAATTTTAATTAGTCCCAGACTGCTTATACTTTTCAATTAATAAATTTATTTATCAAAAAGTAGACTTTTAGAGTAAGCTTTACTTTTAATATTACATTTATTATTTAATAAAACTATTTTTTAAAGTTTGAAAATATATAGTTAGTGAACTGCTGTAGCAGTTTACCTAAAGCTTTTAGAAAGTAATAAATTTTATATTTTATATTTCTTTTCATTAAAGAAATATATTATAATAGTATTAAACTTTTAATAATTTATTTATATACTTTTAAGCTATTCATAGTAATTGTTTATTATTAATAATTATAGTAAAATTAATAGAATTTAAAATAAAAATACTAAGCTTATTGTTACTACTTTTATTTAAAATAGTAAACTAATTATAGTATTAATAATAGTATTAAATTATAGATTTAGTTATATATATAACATTATTCAAACTAAAAAGAAATATAGTTTTAGTTAATATTGAAATATCTATAAAAACACTACAGCTGTAGATATTAATTTTTATAATTTTTTAATTATTTTTTAATAGTAGTATTTTAGCTGTTTATTATAGTTAGTATTAATTATAGTATTAGCTTTTATAGCTAAAGCTAATATAGGTCTTAGCTAGTATAGGTTTTAGCTTTTTTACTATTAATCTATAGTAGTTTTTACCATAGGCTAATATTATTTTAAACTTTATTCAACAGCTGTAGATATATTATAATTAAATAAGTTTAAGTAATAGTATTATTACTATTAAAAAAAGTTTAGTATATAATATAAAAGTATTTAGCCGGCACTACTGGATAGCATTTAATTAATTCTTTTCATATAAATATAGTTAAGAATAAAATATTTTAAGTTATGGTTTATATATTTAGTATATATTTTATTATTTTGAAATATATAGTTTATTAATTTATATAAACTTAAATAATATATATAGGCCTAGTTTTTTTAGTAGTACTACTTAATATAGCTATATTTTTATTATTTAAAATATTATAAAAGCTGCTAATTATAGTTATAGTAGCCAGTATAAAAATATTTACTATTATATATAAAACCTTTGTAAAAAATGTTTACTATATTTAAACTACTAAGTTTAACTATTAGCATAAAAAATTTACTTTCTTTAGTAATAGTTTTTTAAAACTATATTTAGCTAATATATATAATTTTAATAAATATTACAGCTAGGCAGCTGGTATTAGTAGTTCTAATTTTTTTAATTAAAATATTTTATTATTTTAAAGAATTTTTATAGCTGATACAGGCTACAGCTAATATTTATATTATATATTATAAATATTTATATTACTTCATTATCATATTTCAACTAAGGATTTTAATTTATAGTATTTATATATAATTAAAATATGTCAAATATTTTAAATTATTAGCTGTAAAAACTATATTACTACTAGATAACATAAAGCTATAATTATTTTATTTTTTATATTAATAATACTTTTATTAATATAGTCTACTAAAATCTTATTATTATAGTACAGTAGATTAAATATAGTATCTATAATCTTTTATATATAAATAATATTAATATATAAGTATATTTTAGGGGCTGTTACTAATAGTAAAGCAGCTCCAGATTTATTAAAATTATTAATAGTTTTAATAATCCATAGCTACTAATTTATTTATATATTAAAAGTACTTTTAATTTTGTTAAAGTTCTTATAAAAGGTTTTTACTAAAAGTACCTTAATCACTTAGCTAATAAAATTAAGAAGGTTTTTAATTTGTAAAAAAATTACTTTAAATAAACTATAATTTATTTTTTTCTACTGTTTAAATTATTTAAGGGTGCTGTTAATAGCTATTGTATATACTTATAAATTTGTATAGCAGTAGTTGGCTTTAATTCAAAACTATATTAGTCTTTTAAAAAATATTTTAAATAATATTAAGCTGCTATGGAATTATAAAAACTAAAAATACTATTTAAGGATGATGAATTAATTAAAAAGGAGTTAGATATAACTTCCCCCTCTTTCCAATTAATAATTTAATAGTGGTGTGCTGTTTGGTGGAGTTGGCGTGTTTCTTATAGACTTTTAGATACTAAGTCTGGTTGCTAAGCTATCTAAAATATTTTAAGAGCTTTTCTACCCTATAAAATATATAAACTATACATTTAAAGTATAAAAAGCTGTTAGTATTATAGATTTTAGTATAAGTAAAAAGATTTTAATAAAAGATAATCAAAAAAACTATTTTTAATAAATAATATAGCTATAAGGGCTTATTACCTATAACAGCTTAATATATCTATTATTATATATATCTAGCTACATGGCCCGTGTGTGGGCGAAGTGGTAAGGTCTGAGGTTACATGACCCCGGATATCTCTTACAGATATAATACCTTTTTTTTATGTTTACTAAGTATATTATACTTAGTAAAATATATTATAAGGCTATTTCTTAATATAAGTTTATAATAGAACTTAGACTATCTGTTAATAAGTAAATAATAATATATCTAGATCTTAATAACATAATAAATATTGTTCAGCAGCGTCTTATTTTTTATTTACTATATTAAATTAATATATATTTACTTTTTATAAGAAATACTTATTAAAAGAAGAGTTAATATTTAAATATACTAAAATAAAAAAAATTTGCAAATAGCTTAATAAAGCTTTTTTCAGCTTAGAAATTTAAACTATATAAATAGATACTTAAATAAAGTATTTCACAGAGTTGAAAATTATTTTATAAAATATACTATTTTATATACTAAAAGACTGTGTTTTCTATAAATACCTATTATACAGTAGTATTATTTTTTATAATTCTTTTAATATCTCTATACTATAAGCTTATATTTTTTAATACACTAATTTAACATATATAGATAGTTTTAGATATACAGTTCCAAAAGTAGCAGTAAGCTACGGGGTATAATAAAGGCCCTGCCTTCAGCCAAGGACACCTTACCGTCTTCCCAGCCATTATATAATTAGTTTCTTTTTATTAGCCTTAAATCCACACATCTTTACACTCTCCTTATATTTTCTTACTTGTAATACTATTTTTATATCTGTTATATCTACTGAAATCAATATTAATAATAATAATTCTATTATTATATTTAATTCATATAAAAAAAAGTAATACATTCTTTTAGATAAACGACTTTATATATAGACTGTTATATTCCCTAAATTTAGCCTTAGTATTATAGATCAATATATTTTTATATCCTTTCATACCAGATGTTTATTTACAATTAGTCATACTAATATTATTTATACTATTCTAAATATTATAAACTATATAAGATATTTATATTATTATATATTAAAAAATTGGCTTCTACTACAATTTATTTATATATACTATTTTTAAAATTAATATTTTTAGATATTAGAATAGTGCTCAAAATATATATTAATAGTATATATCTTTTACTATTAAAATATATTTTATTAAAAACGTTTATTTAGAAATTTGAAGTGGCACTAATACTATTAGTTGTAAAAGTATTATTTTATCTTATAAAAAATAAACTAAAATAATCTGCTTTTATAAAAACTTTATTTTTTTAAAGTAAAATATTTATTTATTTTTATTGAATTGAAACCCCTATTTATAATCTTAAGTAAATTATTATTCTACTATATTTAACAATATATATACTAGTGAAGACTAAGCTTATATTAAGTCATATTCACTATATTTTTAGTCTAAAAATTATAAACATATTTTACTGTATACTTAGGTAATACCCTTTTTTTTAAAAATTATTAATAATTCATTTAAGCTAGTTACTGTTGGCTGTAGAGTTTATTTTAATATTTTAATAAATAATAAGTATGTCACTGTATTTACTACTAACAAGAATATTATTAAACTTATATATTCTAATCTAAACCTTTTAATATTATCTAAGGTTACTTCTAATTACAGATAATATATTACTAAGTTATTTATCGAGATGTCATAGCTAATATTTAGTTTATTATTTTTAATAATTTATTTTCTATTATACTTAATAATTTTTTTAGTATTTCTGTACGTAATATTTTTTTAATCAGCTAAATAACCTTTTTACTAATTCTAAATATCTTTTTTAAAAAATTAATTAAGGTAGTTCTAAGCCTCTGCTTATACTTTTAAATAGTACAATCATCTATAAAAGTAGCTTTAAGTAAATGTTTGTAGATTTTACTATAGTTTTTAATATTTAAATATACTCTAATAGTTTAAATATTGGTATTGCTAATATTTTCAAAGACTAGTAGTTTTATATTCTAATAAAAAGATAAATAGCAATTGTATTTTAAAAAACTGCAAGTGTACCACCCTTTAAAAAAGTTAATATAGTAATAAAATATTTAATCTATTATACTAAGCTGAAAAAATATTATGTACTAAATTATATATATTTACTATATATTCCATATTTGTTATATAAAAATTAGTTAATAAAGTTTTTAAAGGCTGTACTGTTGTTTATTTGAATACTAGTAATAAAAAAATCAAAACAGATCTTTATTGTATTTCTATTTAAAATTTAATCTATAGGCTTTTATATTAGCTGTAAAAAGACTTTTTAAAATTTTTACAAAATAAATAAGAGCAGCTACTTAATATTAAAAAAATTTATAATTGTAGTAGTAGTAATAATAGTAGTAGTAGCAGTAGTAGTAAGTAGTATAAAGCTAACTATAACAAATCTTTTAAAATAGCTGCAGCTGTACTCTATATATATAAAAAAATAAAAATTAATATTTTATAATTTTAAATTCTATTAGCTAAAGGTTTAGATTATATTATATTTTTTATTCTATTATTAGCTGTATTAATAATTATTAGTAGAAAAATTAATTAATATTATAAACAAGCAGCTTAGTATTTTAAGTAGCTGTTTTAAACTATTTTAAATATATACAGTAGTAGAAAAAATATACAAATCATCTAAAAAGTCTATAGAGGTCTATACTTACTAATTTAAAGCTTTTTTTAATTAGAAATATATAGAATAGTAGTAGTAGTAGTAAATTATATATATGTATATATATAGTAACTATATTTTTATTTTTAATTTATAGTAAAGTATAGAATATTCTGCTGCAGTTATCTACACCGCCTTCTATACTGCCTTTTTTCTTAGCGTGGAACTGGCCCGGAGTGTAGCAAGGGTCACCAAGGCTTATGTTTTTAATATAAAGATTCAAAAATCTTTAATTAGAATTAGTAGAATCTTTATAATTTAATTATTTCTACTATTGAATTAAACTCCTTAGTATATTATCAAGTAATTTAAAAAAAAACTAGTAAGACTTATTTACATAATAGTTTTACTATATATTATTATAATAAAAAATAGTTTTTTACATTATCTGAACTAGGGTAGTCTCTCTAGTTTTTTTAAGAAATGAATAGTATATAAATAATCTTAAATTCTAGTTTTTTTTAAATATAGGTACTTTATTTATAGTATTGAGCATAGTTTTATAGCAGCTAAGTTAAAATATTGGATATTATTAATTATTATAAATATATTATTAGTAATATATATGTATATATATTTAATATAGTCAATTGTATACTGCAAAGTATATAGTATAGTTTAGTTGATACAAATTACTCTTTTTAAAATCATATTTACTGTTTTTCGTAGTAATCTTAGCAGATTTTCCTAGTTATTAAAGAATTTAAATAGATATAGTCAGGGCCTATTTATAATACTTTTATATTTAGTCTTGTTTTAAGATTATCTTTAACTTAGAATATATACCTGCAGAATAGTTTACTGAAGAATTAAAAGTTCTTAAAATAACTAGATAATCTAATTTGAATACTAAAAATAAATAGGATTATTTTTACATCTAAGTTTATATCAACTATTTTAAAGATAAAAAAGTTTACTAATAATATATATTTGGCTCAAAAGCTGGCAGACGTTAGTACTTTAAAAATATTAAAGTTTTTTTAAAAGCCGTATAGTTTCAACTTTATAAGATATGGATATTAATAGATTTGATAAGATTTTATTAGAATATGGATTTTAAAAAACATATAGGTAATTAACTTGCTGCTCATATATATAATAATTAATAGTTTTAGTAAAAAGTATATAACTGAGTTTTTATACGTTTTTTTCTATAGTTTTTTACTTTTAAAAAATATGCAGTTCAAGATTAGTATTTTGATATCATTAATAAAAGTCTATAACCTGTATTATAGTTTTATATTAGAACCTGTCTAATTATCTTTAGTATTAGATATCCTTATTTAAAGTTCTATATTACTATTAAATATTTTAAAAATAAACAGTATCTACTTTTCTAATTAAAGATAACTTTAGAAAATAGTGGTTTTTTTAATATAAATATAGTTTTCTATATATCTGGCTTTTAGTATAATATTTAGTAAAAAATAGAAGTAGTTTGTATAATATATTAAAGTAGACTTGTACATACCAATATCTATCTAAAGCTAATTATATATTACTTTATTCTATATAATATTGGTTTTAGTATTTAAATATTTTACTGGCAGTAGGTAAACCAAGTTTATTTATTTATATCTAATATTTTTTTATATATTATATCTACTGTTATAAATACTGATTACTTTTTTTAGTAGCCTAATTAAGTTAAATATAGTTTCTATTTTAACTAACACTACTAAGCTGCTAATAGATGCTTTTATTTATAGTTTTCCTTCTAATATTTTAAATACTTTTAATAAAATATCTATTATAGTTAAATAATTTAATTATTAATATTTTTTTATTTATTTCTACTAAGTATTTTTTATTATTTATTTTATTTCAACCTCTGTCTGCCTGTACTGCTAACAGTCTTATTTAATAATAACTTCAATAATTTTAATACTAGTATATTTAATAAGTATTTTTTTATAATTTATTTATTTATTATTCTTTAAATATAAGTATATTTATCTAAAGTTGTCACAGTGCAGATCTAATGCACCTGTTTTATCTGTTCTACCTGTTTAATCTATCTAACCTGTTTAGTTTATTTAATATATTTTACTCCAATACCCTGTCTGCCTTTTTTAACTATTCTATTTATAATTTATAATTTTTTTAAACTATTTATCTACTTCTAATTTTATTTATAGCTTTTTAAGCTATATCTTATTTATAAATCTAAAAATAGTCTAACCCAGTAGCTAAAGAATATATTAGAAAACCAGTTATAGAAAACTATTTAGCCTATACTATTATTATTATTTTATTTTACTAAAACTTAGATGCCAGTCTGCTTTTTAATACTATATAGTATTTTATTAAAAATAATAGTTTTAATAAAATACTAGTAATCCTGTAATCCCCAGCTATATTAAACAATTTAAAAAGATTTACCCAATATATTAATAAATATTTGGAAGAATATTACTATTATTATAACCAGATCTATACTTTTACTGCTAAAGCAGACTATTAAAAAAATCAACTTAATTAAGCTGTAATTATATATAATACTATTTTTATTTACTAAATAAAATAAGATTTAAATATAAACCGTCAGCTTATAAAAGTAACCACCGCCAGAAAAATTACCTTTAAAAAAATCTAAATTTTAAATAAATATACTAAAGTTATTTAATTTACTATTTTTATAGTAAGCACCCCTATATATATTTTAAAATCTATATATACTACTAAGAATACTATAGCTGCTCCAGTAGAAATAATTATATTAATTAATTTTAAATCTTTTATTTCTATTTTTTTTAAAATATTTATTTAATTTTAATAAGTTTAAAAACAACTGCTCCAACCTCTACTAATTTATTTTTTAAATTAAAAAAAATAAATATAAATATTGACTAATATACTACTGCTACTATTTAAAAGTTATATATAATCAGCTATTTAAATTAAGTACTGTATATTTAAATATAATTTTATATTAAAAATAAAAAATATAACCTAAATAATTTTACTAATATTCTATATTTATTTAAATATTTTTTTAGTAACTTTAATTATACCTAAACTGTATAAAATAAACTATATTAACTAAAATAAAAATCTTATAACTTTATAGTATTTTTAACTAAATATAAATATTTAGTCTAAAAAGTATATATATATTCTAATACTTTTTTTTATACTTAAAAACTATATTAGCTAAGACTTTAAAAGTATACTTTTAACTAATATTTGTTTTAAAAAAGATTATTATAATTTATTTTATTTTTTTTAGATTTTAGATAGCTACTGTTTATAGTATAATACTGAAATCTATAACTACTTTTAAAAACTTTTTTTTTAATTCTATACTTTACAACTTTAAAAACTAGTATAAATCTTAAAATAATAACTATATAAAAAGATTTATTATTTTTAAATATAATTTTACAAATTTATTTATTATATACTACTAGTTTTTTAATTAAAAAATTAACTACTATAACTGCTAAAAATACTTCTACTTTAAATTAGACTACTACTTTATTAAAAACTATTTAAAATCTAATACTAAAATACTATAAATAATATTTATATATTTTTTATTTCTAAACTTTTATATTTATTTACTTTTAAAATATTATTTAATTTTTTATTATTTTATAAAGTCTCTTCTTAGTAATTAAATCTATTAATAGTCTTTATAAGCTTTTTAATTTTATTTTTTACTGTAGTCTAAATATTTTTATTTACTTAATTTTAATAAACAGCTAAAAAAGTAAATCTATTTTAAACTGCTAATAGGCCAACTTTTTTATATATTTATATACTATTTTAGAACCTATACTTAAAAAAGTTTCTTCAAAAAAAACTTTTAAAAATTAATTTAATAGTTATTTTTATTATTTTAAGTTTTATAAAACTAAAAGTTTGAATTTATACTATAATAAATACTAAATACTTTATTTTAAAAGTAATAAATAAAAGCTGGGCTGAGTCCTACCAGTTACTACTATACTTTTTAAAAATTTATAAAATAATTATAAAATTTAATAGCTAATTAAAAAATTAAATTATATTATCTTCTATATTTAAATAATTCTAAAAATCTATAACTATATTAAAAAAAATATTTTTTTTTGTTATTTATTTTATCTACTATTTAATTATTTTTAATTTTTTATAGTTAAAAGTTTATAATTTTTATACTAGTTAATTTATATATATAGTTTAGTTTATTAGCCAGTACTGCTAAAAATATTATAATATTCTATTAAAACTTTAAAAAATTAAAATATTATATAATATACTAGTAAAAGCCTGTTTTAAAAATATTATATTTTTAAAACTTTTAATAAAAAAATATTTCTTTAGTTTTATTAGCTGTATATACAGCTTATATATACTATAATTATTTAATATTTATAATAATAATAAGCTAAATTAATTAAGTACTATATACTTTAGCTAAGCTAAAAAAATAAACCTTATTTAAAAACTTTAAAAATTTTAAAAATATTGTTTTTTAAAAAAGTTAAAAAATTATTTTTAGAGTAAAAGTATAACTATATTATTACTCTAAAAAACAGAAAGTCTCTACTATTTGGTTTTTTATATAAAATATTTTAAAATAAATTATAAGCTTTAAAAAATAGCTTTAAAAAAATTAAAAAAAATTTTTATTTATTTAAGCTTATTACTAGTTATTTTTCTAATACTGCTTATAAAAAAGTATAAAAAAAATCTATAATTTTATAATATCTATTATATTTTAAATATTATTTTTATAAAAAATAAATATCTGCTTCTACTTATAAAAGATTCTTTAAATAATCTAAAAAAAATAAAATACTTTATAAAAATTAATATTATTAGTACTTTTAATAATATTAAAATTACAAAGGGTAAAAATATTTAACTATATTTTAAACCCGCCTAAGACTATATAAAATATTTATAATATAATTTAAATTTATTAAAGCCCCTGCTATCTTCTAAAGATATATAAATAATATTTTAAAAAACTATTTTAATATATTTTATACAGCTTATTTAAATAATATTTTAATTTATAGCTGTATCTATAAAAAGTTTTTTAAATATATTAAATAAATACTATTAAAGCTATATAAAGCTAGATTATATATTAAACTATTAAAATATAAGTTTATAATTTTTGAAACTAAATTTTTAAATTTAATTATAAACTATAATAAATTTTATATAGATTTAAAAAAAAATTAAGGCTATAGCTGAGTAGCTTATTTTAATCTATATAATTAATATATAAGTTTTTTTAAACTTTAATAATTTCTACTACTAATTTATTTAAAATTTTTTAAAACTAACTACTCTATTAGTATATCTAATAAGAAAATGTTTTATTTATTTAAACAGCAGAATACTTAAATATATTTAATATATTTAAAAATACTTTTATTAAAATACTAGTTCTGTAACTGTTTAATTAAATCTATAATATTATTTTAAAAACTAATATTTTTAACTATATTTTAAAAAAAACTACTATTTTAGTATAAAGATAATAAAGCTTTATATTTAATTATATATTTTTTTAAAAATATATACTTACTAAATATAATTATAAAATTTATAAAAAAAATTACTGCCTATTATCTGCTGCTTTAAAAAATAATAATCTAAAATAAAAAAATCTTATTTTTAATTTAAATTATTATTAACTACTATAATTTAAAATATTTTATATTTATTATACTGCTGAACTGCTAATAAATCTAATAATTTAAATTTCTATTATATTTTAACTTTAAAATTATTTGTAAATTTAAAAATTATAGTATTAAGCCTAATAATCTAACTAAAAGATTAAATAATTTTTTTTAAAAAAAATAAGCATCTGCTATACTAAAGTTAAGTAATTTTAAAATAGAAAAATAATAATTGTATTTATCTACTAATACCCATTTTAATTAATTTTACTAAAAAATAAAAATAAAATAAAAAAATAATTTTAAAAAATACTAAAAATATATTTAAAATAAAGCTAGTACCTATTATATATATTTAAAAAAATATTACTTTTTAAAATAAATAAGATCTGTAATTTTTATCTAAAATATAAAAGCCCTTTTATATAGTTTATAAAAAAATAAATAAATTAAAAAATACTAAAAGCCCTAGCTACTAATAAAAACTATTATTTAAATATATTATTAATATTATATAAAATCTGTTTTTATTTTATAAAAACTAACTATAGATACTAGATAATAAATAGATTAAAACTAAGCTGATATAATTAGCCTATAATAAATTTATTTTTAAATATTTTAAAAAAATATATTCTTATAAGCTACTAGTTTAAAAATACTACTGGCCTACTATCTACTAATATATAAAATAATAAATAAAAAACTACTATATCTACTAAAAAATAATTTTATTTAAAAAAATAAAGTAAAAAACTTTAAAACTTCTGCCAGTATTTAAATAAGTATAATAAAATATATTTATAAATTTATTATATATCTGTTTAAAAGCTAAGGCTATAATACTATTTTAATAATAATTAATTATTTAATAAAAATAAAATATTTAATATTATATAATTTTATAACTAATACTGTTGCTGTTTTAACTATATATATTTAATAAATATAAAAATTATAAAATCTATTTTAATTTATTTTTTTAAATAAAAAATCCTAGTTTATGTTTAAATTTTAAAAATATTTAATATAATAATTAAATATTACTAGTAAGCTTTTTATAGTATATTACCCTAAAACTAATAGCTAAACTAAAAAGATTAATATAATATTTAAATAATATTTTTATATTTATATAAACTATTTATAAAATAACTAAACCTAGTAGTTTTCTTTAGCTAAATTTATTTTAAATATAATTTTTTTTAATATTATTAAATTTATTTTATTTTTTATAAACTACAGCTTTTAGTTTTATATAGATTTTAAGCCTATAGCAATCCTAAACAGCCCAGCTACTAAAAATATAAACTAGTTTACTATAAAAATATAAACTATTATTAAATTTATTAAAGTAAAGATATCTACTGCCTAAGCCTAATATATAAAATAAATAAACTAAAAATATTAATTTATAAAAAAATTAAAAAAAAATTAAAAAATATAGTTAAATATTTATTTTATTAAAATACTAAGACCCAGTTAAAAGCTTAATTAAAATATTCTAAAACTATAAAAAATTAAAAAATTATTAGTTTATATATCTACTAATTAGTTTTATTTTTTACTATAAAATTATATTTTATATTTAATACTAGTCTACTTATTTTTATTAATAAAAAACCAGTTCCAGGCCAGTATTAATCTCTACTATTTTATATAAAAATTAATAAATTAAAAAAATAGAAAATTAAAAATATTTTTAATTTTATATAAAACTATAGAGGATGTGGTTGCCCCTAACTAATATATATTATAAAATAAATTAAATATTTAGATTTAACTACTAAGCTAATTTAATATTTAAAAAATATTTATTAAATAGTTAAAAACTTCTACTACTGTTATTTTAATAAATTATAGTCTATATTTTAAAAAGCTTAGCTTTAAAAAAAATATTATTGTAATATAGATTTAATATATTTATTCTACCTATTCTATTTATTTTACCAGTTTAATTTATTTAATTTATTTAATTTATTTAATTTATTTAATTTATTTAATTTATTTAATTTATTTAATTTATTTAATCGAATATATTTATTTTATTTAATTTAATTTATTTAATTGAATATATTTATTTTATTTAATTTAATTTATTTATTTTATTTTAATAATTTAACTGTTTTTTTAACTGCTTTATATATAATCTGTAATCTTCTTAACTGCCTGTCTACTTTTAAATCTATTTATAGCTTTTTAATTTATATTTTATTTATAAATCTAAAAATAGCCTAACCCAGTAGCTAAAAAATATATTAGAAAAGCAGTTATAAAGAATTATCCAGCCTATACTGTTATTTCTACTACCCAGCCCAACTAAAAACCAGACACCAACCCGCTCCTTAACAGATAGACTATAATATATACTATTAAATATATTAATTAAGCTAACAATATTAGGTTTAAAGCACTTTTTAACTTTTTTAACTAATTTTATTAAGGCTGATTTTTACTATAGGATATTTTTTAATTTTAGTTAAGCCAGTTATATACTACATAGATATAGTATTCTATAGATATTTTAAAGGTATACTTTTACAGTTGGTTTTCTATAATCCTTAATAATATTTTATAAGTAGTTAAGAAAAGTATTTATATTTTAATAATATATATTATTATTAATCTTCTTTATTACTTTATTACTAGATATATTAGAATAAAAGTAACTAATTATCTTAGACCTTAATTTCTCTAAATATAGAGTATAGGCAATATACTTGAAATTATTAGAATAAGAAAATTAAAAACAATTTAAAATAGGCTACTACTAAAACTACCGGGACTAGTAGAACTACTAAAACTGCTACTATTAAAAATTATTGAACATATTTTTAAATAAACCACTACTATAGGGTGCAGTAAAAGGATTAATATAGTTGAAATTAATATAAAAAGTATTCTAATAAGTATACAAAGTAGTATTTAGATTTTAAAGACTTTATTAAAGACTTTAAATATTATTTTTAAAAGTACTAAAATATATTAGTATTTATTATAATACAGTATTGACATTAACTTATTTTTATACTTATATCTGTGTTTTATTACATCTAATATAGCTAGAGAATTTTTATTTAATACTATATTTTAAATTAATATTTTTAATTATGCTAATTTTATATTTATTAAGATCCCAAGATACCAGGAATAATAGCAAGATTGTTTATAATATGAAATAAGTTTCAAAAATCTTAATACTAGATACAGTACTAAGTTTATTATTTTTAAACCCCTTTATTTAGAAGTTTTAAAATTATATATACTTTACTTTTATATACAGCTAAGCTGTAAACTACCTTATTTAATATATTTTAAAGTATATGTTTATATTTTAAATAGTAAAGCAGCAGAACTGGAAAGATTTATCAAAATTATTAAAAATAAACTAAAGAAATATATTTTACAAACTAATTTCTGCAGTCAACTAAAAGATGTTCTAGATATAAACTTTATAGACAAAGAATGTAGTATCTAATCCTTAAAATAGTCTAGACTTAGACTTGGTATTATATATTTTAAAAAGTTTATTATCTTTAAGAATTAGACTATAGATTAGATGTTTGGAAAACTGTATAAAATATATAATAGTAATAGTAGTAAGAAAGTATTAGTATTTTAACTAGTATAAATTCAAATAATTAGTATAGTAGAAGATAAAATCAATAAATATATAGTTTAATATAAATAAATATAGCTAAGCAGTTTATTATACTTAATTAAATTATTTGAAAATACCAAAAGTAAAAATTAAAACTTTAATCTGTATAGAATTAATTAGTAAAAAATTAATATGGTTTTTATATAAGATAGATTACTCAGTACTCTAAGTCTATAAATATAATTCATATTTTAATAAAAAAAGCAGATATTGAGAGTATAATATAGTAAATATAATGTAATACATTTTTATTAGGGTTTTTTTTATAATGTACTAGGCTTTTTTTATAGAATTATATAATCTAATAGGCAAACTCTAATAACAGCTATACTAAAATATATTTAATTTAAAATATTTTTAATTCAAAATATATAAATATAATATATATAATATCAAGAATGTAAAAAATATATATAAAAATAAAAAAATAACAAATATAAGTAGATAGAAAGTGTTAATATAAAAAAAATAAAATAGTCTATAATATAATATATAAAAGCAGTAGATATAGCAAAGCATAATTTTGAATACAAGAGATTTAAGTAAATATATATAGATTCAATAAATTAATTAAATACGTAGGGCAGAGCTTTATAAATTAAGTAATCTATAAGTAAAGATAAAGTAAAAAATTTAGAATTATAGAAATTACTGTAAGCAGCAGAATCTATAGATATAAAATATAAAAAAATTAACAGTATTAAGATAAAGTATTTGTAACAGCTAAAACAGTAAATTAAGAGAAGAAAGTAAAAAATAGTAGTATTTTTTAAAGATATATAGAATATATATCTAGATAGCCAGGGAATATATTATTATATATAAAGATTGCTATATATAAAAAACAATACTTACATTATTAATTATAATAAATTTATTAAGAAAGAAGTTTCGAAGAGTAAGAACAGAAAATTCTACTATATATAAGCAGTATAGGAGGCGGAGGTAACAAACCAACAGCAGAACATTGCTAATAACAAATATGAAGTGTCCGAATATTATAAAAAGTACCAAAACTCCAATACAATAACTCTAAATTTCTTCAGTACTTAACCTCTAAAATCTTACTATATTCTTTTAATAGTAAGAATTAGTCTAAAACCTAATAGACTGCTACTATTCTATACCTAAATAAACTTTTTACGTTTACTGTTCATTTATGTTAAAATAATAAATTAAGGAGCTAATGATTTTATAAGACTATTTAAATACTTCGTATATATTTATTCTACCAAGCATCTTAGTATAGTAGACTATATAATCATTAGTAATAATATCTTGCTCTTTATATCATTTTTTTATTCTTTATTTTAGAAATACAAACAGCCTTATATTTTTCTTTTCTATATATAACTTATTATATGATATTCTTGTTCATAAGAGGTATAAAAATATTTATGGTTATTAATTTTAGATTCTACTGCTTCTACCTTAAATGGGCTATATAGCTGCCAGATACTCTTAATATACACATGTCAAGTTGTTACAATAAGGTGCAGGTGTGTGGGGTTTGCCAAGCAATAAGTATTTGCATTGTGTTAAACTATGCATACAGGTTGAGTTGGTGGAGCAAAAAGTATTATTGCCCATAAAGCACTACACTTCTGTTGATGCTTTTCATCAATAATCTTGGCACCTGACTGCGTTTATCATCCTGCCAGTTGATTTAGTCCTCCACTGACTAGGCTTGTTTTAGCACCAATTACTTAGAGCATGTGTATTCAGCGCCGCGGGCCTCTTGACCCTAATGTGGAGTAGTGCCCAGTTGTCATCTCATTCCCAAGCTGCTGCGCTCCTACCGTTGACATTCAAGCTCTCTACTTTTTTTCCCTCCATCTCCATATAGAAAGACCGAATGAGCTCGTCAAGGCACTTCCATCCACACATCTACATCATCTTATAGTACCAAGATATCGCAAAAGTTCGACAAAACCAGGCGGATATACACTACTCTAGTCCTGTGTGCTATCTTCTACTGCAAGCTTCCCACGAATGCATATAGTTCGGCTCGGAAGCCGCATATTGATAAGACAATGAGCTTAAATCCCCGAGACGCAGTCTCATCCGCTGAGGGCGAAAATCAAGTTGCGTTGTCCGAAGTGCCCAACATGCAAAAGTCAAGTACTTCCCAGGTATGACCGCCGGCATGTAACAGACAATCAGCGCACTTACACCCAAGGATAATCCCAGGACGACTTCCCTGTACAGACGCCTACTCTGAGTAGTAGAATCAAGAGGAGGATTTCCGAACCTGTTGCCGCAGCTTTCGTGGCCGGGGGGGTGGCCGGGGCCGTATCCAGGACCATTGTCTCCCCACTTGAACGTCTCAAGATCCTCCTACAAATACAAAGTGTCGGGCGAAATGAATATAAACTATCGATATGGAAAGCGCTGGTGAAAATAGGCAAAGAAGAAGGCTGGAAGGGATATCTGCGGGGAAACGGGACCAACTGCATCCGCATTGTGCCGTACTCCGCCGTCCAATTCGGAAGCTATAATCTCTACAAGAAAGTCAGTGAGTTCAGCGCTGCTTGTCCAAAGCCCCGGACTCAGTCGCAACATTCCCCTTGGGCATTCTCATGTGAAGCCTAGTAGAAGGCTGGCCTTACCTGACTCGATCACCTATAGTTCGCAGAGCCTTCTCCTAATACAGACTTGTCCCCTATCAGGCGCCTCTTATGCGGAGCTGCTGCAGGGGTTACATCCGTGACCGTGACCTATCCTCTAGACATAGTCAGAACTCGGCTTTCTATCCAGTCAGCCTCGTTTGCGGCGCTCGGCCAGCGGGGAGCAGGGGAGCCATTGCCGGGCATGCTTACAACGATGATCCTAATATACAAGAATGAAGGTGGAATAGTAGCATTGTATCGGGGGATAATCCCCACAGTGGCTGGTGTTGCCCCATACGTAAGGACCGCATTAACAAAACAACTGACAAATATTGCCTATGAACTGACAGGTATAGGTTGGCCTCAATTTCATGACATATGAGTCGGTTCGCACTTATCTCACCCCGGAAGGCGAAACAACGCCGAGTTCCGTTCGTAAATTGTTAGCCGGGGCAGTTTCCGGGGCAGTGGCTCAAACCTGCACGTATCCATTGTAAGAGACCCACACATTGTCATCCTCACACACGGACTACCTTATGCTCACTCTTCTATTAGTGATGTTTTACGTCGACGATTTCAGATTAACACAATGTCGGGGATGGGATATAAATACACATCGGTTGTAGATGCTGTGAAAGTTATTATGGCCGAGGAAGGCATACGAGGCCTATTCAAAGGAATTGTTCCAAATCTCCTGAAAGTGGCCCCAAGTATGGCCAGCAGCTGGCTCAGCTTTGAGCTGACAAGGGACTTCCTTGTTAGCATGGGCGAGATATGAGAATACAACCGCCGTACATCTTATCGCGTGGATAAATTTCTCCCGTCAACAAGAACAGAGATCACCGAAGACACATAGACACAGTGGGGGAATAAAACCTGCAAATTCTCCCATTGGAACGAGCAGGACTTTTGTTTACCGTCGAAGAGTAATTGTTCCTAAAATACAACATGATACTCTTCATTCTGGTAATGTTTTCAAGCGCAGAAGAAGAAGAAGAAGAAGCCAAGAATATAAAGGTTTCTTCTATCCATAGATAACATCAACTTCAAGAATGCTCTTACGCAGATAAAAGTAAGCTAAACTATGGGTCTAAGAACAAGCTAGTACTACAAGAACACATTTTTAATTACAAAGACATGAACCAAGGTGGAGCGGAGCTGTGCATTACACTTAGGTACACGTACCTACGGGCCAGAATAAAGTTATCCAGTGGTACTGCCTGAGGCGCCAGGCAGCCAGGCATCTGGAAATAACCTGTTACGGATTAGACTAGGGCACAACCCGCACACACCGTCCATCTGAAAATCGTAGACTAAAAATCTGAGCAGCTTCATTTTACCTACGGGTGCGATAGCCAGCTAACCTACAGGTGTCCCATCAGAATCAGTAGCCATGGGTACGTTTCTAAATGCTGCGGACGGTGCATGTTATCGGTCGCTTTGAATTCATTTTTGTCAAACTTGCGATAGGCGTTGCTATCGCTGAAATGTGAACCGAATAAGTACTGATTCTCTATAGGTATCGACTTGGATCGCCACCATGTGCGCGGCACCCACCGCAAGGCGCCCAAGAGCGAGAACGTTTACTTGCAGGTCTTGGTGAAGCTCTATCGATTTCTCGCCCGTATGACACCAACCACTTCCTGAACATCAGATGCGCAGCGAATGAAGACTGATGAATTTGCTCCATATCAGGTCGCACGGAATCGAACTTCAACAAGGTCGTGCTCCGTCGCCTTTTCATGTCCCGGATCAACCGCCCCCCCGTTTCTGTCTCTCGCATTGTCTCCAACGTTACCGACTCCCACAAGGGCAAGACAATTGTCGTGATTGGAACTGTGACCGATGACAACCGCCTCCTCACCGTCCCCAAGCTCTCGATTGCCGCTCTCCGCTTCACTGCCACTGCTCGCGCCAGGATTGAGAAGGCCGGTGGTGAGACTCTTACTCTCGATCAGCTTGCTCTGCGCGCACCAACTGGAGCCAATACTCTTCTGCTCCGCGGGCCCAAGAATGCCAGAGAGGCTGTGAAACACTTCGGCTTCGGTCCCCACAGCCACAAGGCATGTTACATAGACTCAGTGGATTGGACCATGCTAATACGTTACAGAAACCATATGTGCGCAGCAAGGGCCGCAAATTCGAGCGTGCTCGTGGTCGGAGAAGGTCTCGTGGTTTCAAGGTTTAAAATAGTGGTCGGACTCGTACTTTCCTTGTTAAGTAGATGCTGCCCAGTGTTGCAGGATCATGTAGCCCAACCTTAACCACGTGATTTTGAAGCATGGCCAGCGCCCGATTACTTCGACTGTCTGCGACAGGCAATCTGTTAGTCATGAATAATCAGGTAGAGAAGCTTGGGTGCCACGAAAATGAAAATGGATTCAAAACGTTCAATTGTAATGATGGAATATGTAACAGCACTTCACAAAGGTAGCACCTCATGTTTCCAGCTTTTACCACTACCTGTTTCGGAATAATCTGCAGCTCTGTGGCCCTCCCCCCGGATTTTATACTTGTAAATGGTCAATCCATCTAAGCCAACGGGGCCTCTTGAGTGGACCTTGTTTGTGCTGATTCCAACCTCCGTACCGAAACCATAACGCATCCCATCTGCAAATCTCGTCGAGGCATTCCAGAAAACTCCGGCGCTATCAACGCCATTCATAAACCTTTCTGCAGTGCTTCTCGATCTCGTGACGATCATGTCAGTGTGTTTTGACGAGTGCCTGTTGATATGGGCAATTGCTGCGTCAAGGCTTTTCCCAGGTGAATCGTCGCTGGGTATGGTTTTTACCGCCAGAATGAGGTCCAAGAACTCGGTTTCGTAATCAGAGGCGATAGACTCCGAGACCAAGGACTGTTCTTGAGCGACGATCTTGCTCGAAAGCGCATCTTTTGAAGCCGGATCACAACGGAGTGATACTCCTTTAGCTAAAAGAGCCCCAGCAACAGCAGGAAAGATAGTATGGAGTACATCTTCATGCACGAGTAAGGTCTCTAGGGAGTTGCACGCTGCCGGGTAGTCGGTCTTGGAGTCCACAACAACCTTTACAGCAACATCAGGATCGGCGTCATGATGTATATATGCTGAGCAAAGACCGTCTGCATGGCCCAGAACAGGGATTTTGGTGTTGTCCTGTACGAAACGGACAAGATCCTTGGAACCCCGGGGTATAACCAAGTCAATGTCGGTGTTTTGAGCAAGCAGGGAAGAGACGACCTCTCGTGTCTCCACCAACTGGATCGAAGCCTTGGGCACCTGAGTGTGTGCGATAGCCTCGGAAATCACCTTGGATATCGCGATGAAAGACTCAGTAGATTCCTTGCCACCTTGATCACTATCAGTTTCAGGCGATCTTTGTGAAAGAGAAGAATAGACAGACCTTTGAGGATAGCAGCATTTCCAGATTTGATAGAAAGGGCAGCGATGTTGGCGATCACCTCAGGGCGAGCCTCAAAGATGATCAACAACACCCCGATGGGGCAGCTAACTTTTTCGAGCGTCAGGCCGTCATCCAGCAGTGTCCTCATGGTCACATTTCCGACTTCATCACGTCAGCTCTTTGGTCACATCGCAGGGGAAAGGTCTCGCGGTAATTTGATGGAATAAATACCTGGATCTTGCAAGTCTCTGACACTCAAGATACCCTGAAGCATATCTTCAAATTTCCCGGGTCGTGACAGGTCGAGCCTTTTGAGAACACTTTGGTTGAGAACGCCGGCTTCAACTGCGCGCTCGGCAGCTGCAACATCTCTCGAATTGGCTGCCAGAATATCATTCCGGCTTTTCGCAAGGGCTTCGTGGAGCGCTGTCAGAGCGTCGTTCCTCTCAGCCCCAGATAGGGTTGCTAAAAGACGAGACGCCACAGACGCAGATTTCGCGATCTCCGCTGGTGAGGAATTTGTGAGGGACATTGTAGACCACAATACAAGTGAATGTGCTCAATGTTTTACCAATACAGGTTCAGAGAGCCGTCTGATCACGGAATCCGGGGTGCAGTTCCCAGAATTCGGTCAGTGAGTCATGGTTAGGGCGGCGCTAAGGATCCAAGGTAACCTGTAAACAATGCTGCTAACCAAAAAGGACATGTGGACTCGTCCGTATTTTGGTGGGGTCTCCGGCGGTGCGTTATGCTGCTCCCTGCCGGATCGCCGGAATCAGAAGAACTTGTTACACAATATTGAGATATATGTCGAGATAACATCTCGCAGTCTGCATTTGCCCCGCTGCATAAAATTTACTACAGGCCTGTACACCCTAAAGGCAGCATCCTTAGGATAACGCCCTGGGGTCACGTCGGCGGAATCCCATCTTCAACCTCGGCAGCATCTTCTAGCTAGTGGAGAACATCGTTTACCTGCTTCGCCTAGCCCAGGCTGCTTTGGCGTTGAACATCACTTTGGGCATTACTTCTATTGCACCATCCATGTGAGATTGCTTCAATCATCGAAACCTTGAAAGCCAGTCCCTATTTGGGCGCAGGGGTTATTCGCTCTTCCTCGAAACCTTGAAATCAAACCCGGCCTTATTAATCATGGCAGAGTCTGTTGAGCACATTATCTCTTTATCATCCCATCTGCGTTCACAAGACCTTCTTTCAGAAAAGGATTATCAATGCCGGGCGCAGGAGTTGATCGCTATTCTTCGGCGAACAAGTCACAGCCTTCTCAGCGAGATTGTCTTAACTGTAAGCAGAGATATACGTTTCCTCGGAATATGACGGGCATACTCGGCCTCTATCAGAGTTTGTACTGATTTGGAGTCTAACTCTGCAAAGGACCTGAGTCCCCACGAGCACACTTTACCCTACTTATTCGTGTTGCTGTATCAGATTGACTTGGCACGCAGCAGAGCAAGAAGTGCTTTACCAGACGACATCAAGCCCGGTGGCCGGCTATGGTTTCCAGCCGTACAGTTTCTGGGGGACTTTAAGGGGCCTCAGGTTCGTTTCGCGGGCCATGAATGGCGTCAACTGGTGAATATGATTCTAGATGCTGCAGAGGGTGACTCAAAGGCGAGTCTCCCTTCTAAATATCTCTTTACATGTCTCAGACATTTAACATGCAGCAGGCATTGTTAGCAGTGCGCGTGTTGAGTGACGCAATAATGCGACTTGATCAAAACGTGTGTGAATTCTCCTCATTGCACGCAAGGTTCCTCCGACTGTGCCTTCTATCGCAGTCTTATAGCTACGCATTGCCCGTACTTGATAGACATATATCCAGTATTCATACAAGCTTGGAGCAGCCTGCCAGGGGTGGCAACGGATACCTGCTAGCTTCGAACAGCGATGCCAACAATTGTATCGTTGAGGCACCCGGCATCTCTCCCAGACTGACACACAAGGATGTTGCGCAGCACTATCTTTACGGTGCCATGATATACATAGCACTTAAAGAGTGGGATAAGGCCCTGCACTGGTTGAGTGTTGTGATTTCTTTGCCTGTTGTCAATTCAGTAAGCAAGGTCATGATTGAAGCATTCAAAAAATGGGTGCTTGTGGGTTTACTGAGACACGGAAAGGTAAGTTAGTAGGGTGTTCGGGATGAGATTTTTATTCGAATTTGACTAATCACTTGAGTTAGCTCGTCACTGCTCCAAAGATAATATCCTCACATGTGATGAAGATATACCAAGCAGTCGCAAGACCCTATCTTTCCCTTGCAGATGCTTTTGTAAAGTCGGATGAGCAGAGATTGCGCACTGAGGCGGACTTGGGGAAATCGGTTTGGTGTGCTGTGAGTCAATGCATGGGCAACATTCAATACTAGCAAACTTTGCTGATACCTTACCAGGATCTCAACTCTGGCCTTGTTCGCCAGCTTTTCCAGGCCTATGACATGTTTCTTGTACTCAAGCTGTGCAGCGTTTTCTCGGCCCTGACAACAAAAGATATCGCAGGAATAGCGGCGTCTTCGGGTTTGGATTCGCCGGCAAAGATTGAGAATTTGATTGCGCTTCTCGTGATGTCAGGAGTGCTAGAGGCACGACTCTTACAAAGGCCATGTGATCGATCTTTCAGCATGTTGCGTTTACCTAAGTCAACACAGCCTTATTATTGCAGTCGAAGCAGAATGAGGGTTGGGCTAGTGACAAAAAGCCATGCACTTAAGGTATTGACCTACAACAGTGAGGAATGTAACAATGAGTTAAAGATAGGCCGTGAGAACATCGATCTTCTTGTGAGATGCCAGGGGTTGTCTGGTGTTGCAGGAAAAGGAAGCAGTAGGGGCAGTATTGATCATGCTGCTTTTGGGGTTGATGAAGACATAATGGGAGATCTCAGCTAGATTATCACCATCCTTAAGTAGCAATCTCAAGTATAAATATTCTATCATACAGTCAATGCACATTGTTTGTGCAAGCCACTCCCGATGTTCTAAAAAAAATACACATTTGGTACTGATTCCAGCTGATTGTTAAGGAAAAATAGGTCAGCTAGGTATAGAATAGTAGCAGTCAATAATTTACCAACTTATTTTTGCTATTTTTAAAGTATAGTAGCATACTAGAAATTAAGTTTAAGAGCAGGTTAAAAGTATTATTATGATAATAATAATGTCAAAATGTAGAGTATGACGAATTTATAAATAAGTAAGTTGATTAAGTTGATGAAGATAAGGAAGTCCAAAGAATTGGCAAGGCTGAAGTTCTTCTGCTTAGGCAGTGACTAGAGCAGTCTATAAATAAAACAGCAGAATAATTAATACAGTTAATATATACTATAAATACTGGTCTTTAAGACTGATATTCTTAGAAGTATATATATAAATAAATTAATATAAGTAATATAAAATAGTCTAGAATATATAAATGTGGTTTTAAATATATAAAATATAGAAAATGCTTTAATATAGTATACAAAGTACAAAATACCGGGTATAAAAAATATAAAAATATAAAGTTGTAGCAGTGTAGAATACAGAGTATAAAGACAATATATTTAGATTATTAAATATAATAATAGTAATAAAAGTAAAAAATAAGATAATATATTTTAATATCAATAAATATATAAAACTAAAAGGTATAATAATCTTTATACTTTTTAATTTATTTATCTGTAGTAATATTGGAGGTATAGATTTATATATTATTTTTAAAACTATATCTAAGCCAGCAGGTAAAATATTATATAATAAATATATAATATTAACTGTAATAAACAGTATATTTATTAAAAATTTTAAATACTATCCAACAGTTCTTATTGGAGAAGTATTTGTTAATAATATAAAACAGCTTAGTAGATATACAGCTATATAAATTAGTTTTAACTGGGGTAGGCTTAAGCTGTATAATAAATATAACAGGGTAAATATACTATAAATTAAAAAAAATAAAGGTAATATATATAGTATTTAATAATTTAATAATAAAAAAAGTATAAAGATTGCTATATGTGAGAATGAAGTTCATGATATTATTAAGTATAATGAAGTTCTTGAGGAAGAAGTTTGAAAGGGTGAGAATATAAGGCGCGGGAAGTTCTGCTATATAGGCAGTGTAAAGGGCGGAGGCAATAGATAAACAGCAGAATATTGCTAATAATAAATATTAAATATTTAAATATTATATATACTGTACTTTAAGATAGATGTTTTTATTATAGTTAATTAAATATATAAGATGCTATATATAAAAATAGGAATTGTAATAGACAAGAATATACAAAGCTGTAATTAATAAAATATATAAAATAGTAAGATATTTGGAAATATAAAAAATATATAGAATAAAAAATATAAAGATTAATATTCTTAAGTATAAAGAAAAGGAGAGGATGGATATATAAATAAACAGCAAGTTAATATCTTTAATATAGCAACTTATTTAAAATATTTAAATATATAAATAAGGTTAGGTGTGTTGATATTAAATAAATAGACCTATATATTATTTTCTAAACTATATTCTTTTTAATAAATAAGGTATTAGAAGACTGGTATATAATATTAACTATAATAAATTATATATAACTTTAAGATGTAGTTAACTTTTTAGTAATTATTATTATTAAAAAAAGGCTTTATTAGTTACCTTAGGCGGCTTAAGTAATATATATTTAAAAGAATTAAGATTATTAATATAGTAGACCAGTTCCAATTACACAATTAATATAACTGGATATATTTTTTATAATTTAGAAAAGTTAAGTTAATATGTATAATAACTAATAATATTAAAAATATAAAATAGGCTAATATACTAGAGTAATAGCTTTTTTTATGATAAATAATATAGTATATTTATAGTAGAGATGTAAATATACTATATTACCAGATATAAAAAATAAGGGCTTATAACAACAGTTATATAAATACTTTATATATATAGTAGTAAATTTAACAGCTTTTTTAGTATTAATATAAAAAAAAGTTTTAAATATTATTAAGATTTATAGTAACAGGATGCTTTCTGGAATAATTTTAGTATTTTTTAAAAATAATAATTTTATATAGAATATCTTTAAGTAGGATATTATATATATTAAAAATAGAGGAAGGAACAACTACCTTAATAAATAAATATAAATAAGAAAATAAATAAATAGAAGGTATATACTAAGATATATTAAAATATTTAGACTATTAATTAAAGTAATTTTTAAAATATTAAATTAACTATTTTTAGACTTGGTATTTTAGAAAACAGTAGAATTAATATTAGGAATATTTAGCTTAGTAGAAACAGCAATATTAAATATAATATACTTTAGAATAGTTTTATATAAGATTATTTTAACTAAATACTATAGTTCTTGTAGTAAAATACTGAATATAAAGTAATATAGTATATTTTTTATAGCTGCTGAAGAAAATAAATTAATTATAAATATAATAAATAATAATATTAATACTTATAAAGTATAGTTTTATATAATTATTTATTATAATATAATTTTAACTGTTTAGATTATATATTTCTTTTGTTTATTGGTTTAAGAATAGGCTGCAGTAGAATAGAACTATTTTATATTTAAATAAAAAAAATCTTTTTAAAATATACTTATAAATTAACGATTTTTTTTAGAAATAAAGTAATATAGTATATTTTATTTATAGAGTTATATATATTTAATAAGGGTAATACTCTAATACTTTGCTTTTTAGGTCAATTTATCTAAAATAAGGCTAATATATTTAGTAAACTTATTAACAATAATAAAAAAAGTCTATAATAATTATATAAAATAAAGTAATTAAAATAATTAGTTAAAGTAAACTATATGGTTTATAGTATTAGATATTATTATCTAAGTATATAGAATATTACTAAATATATTAATATAATATATATTTTTTTTAGTATATTAAAAGTCTATTTAGTTTAAAAGTATATTTTTTATAGCCTTGGTACTGATTGTTGTTATAAATAATTTAAAAAAATTTTATAAATAAAAATATATAGAATATATAGCTATGCTTTTTTTAATATAGAAAGATTACTGTCCGCAGTCTGTATAGAGTATATATTATTTAAACAGTTATTTTTAAAATTAGTAACAGTTTTGCTAGTTTTAATATTATAAATAATATTCTTAACTATATATAGTAAATTATCTTTTATAAAATAGAGAAGATAAGTTTTAGGGTTGGATTTAAAAATAGACATAATTTTTTTAGTATAAGAATTTTTAATATAGCTATTAATAATATAATATTTAAAATAATTACTAATTTTAAAAGTATATATAGAATATATAAATATATTAATAACTAGAATATTTTTAAAGTTTTGCAGTTGTATATATAGAATATATAAAACTTTTTTAGCTTAGAATAATTAAAATAGTATATCTACTATAGTATTTAACTCTCCAGAATAATAGTAGATATATATTTAATAATTTTAAATATAGTAGAATATATATATAAAATATAGATTAAATTATTTAATAGAAATAGTATTAAAAATTATCTGCTTTAAAATTTTAATAGTAGATATATAATTAGTATAAATAATTATATTTAGCCTTAATACTTTAATTAAGTATTTTATTTTTTATAATATTTATATAAGGCAAAATACTTTTAGCGTAGTTAGTTAATAGTTTTTTTTAGTACTAGTAAATATTTTTAAAAGAAATATTATAAATATTACTACTATATATAAGGGCAGCTTAGATAAATTATTATAAATAAATTTAGATTTAAAGTGATATATTATAATATTTATATTTTAGCAACTTATATTAATATTAATATAAAAATATTTATTTATTTAGATATATACTAAATACTTTGGATTTGTAATTTTATTTTAAAGTAATTAAAATAAGTAAAGTTTTCTAAAGATAGAATTTAAAATTATAGTTTTTAATATATATTTTTATTTTTTATTTTTATTTTTATATAGTTTTAATAACTATATTTTTTAATTTTAGACAGGGGCAGTCTTTTGTGTATATTAATTTATATAGTAGTATAGCTAACCAGCAAGACTAAAAAAATACTTTAACTTAGTAAAATTTATAAAACAAATTATATATAAATAGCTTTAACTTTTAATTTAGATACAGAAAGGCCAAGGGTATCTACTTTTTATTTTAAAAGTATAATAAATAAAAATTTTATATAGGCTTTTTTTAGCTTAAGTTTTAAATTTAATTTTTTAAAATAAGTAAAAATAGTGGATAGATTTTAAAAATATTTGTTAAATATATTAAATTAAACAACTATATTATTAATATATATATAAGTAAATATATAAAATTTATATAAAATAAAATCTATTTATTTTTATATAAAAAATAGAATTAATAAAGCCTATAATTACTATATAGAAAATCTTTTTATCTTAATATATTATAATAGCAAGGTAATTTTTATAATTCTTTTAATAGGCTATTAATAAAAGCAGATAATAATATTAAATATACTAATATATTAATATCTATAAATTATTTATAAAATATTTTTTTATATAAAAACTAAATATAGATTAGACTTAGTTTTTTTATTTGCTTTGTAGAGGTTGATAATAATATATTTTTTAAATTAACTATTAGTAATTTTTTATACTATAATAATAAAATATAATAAAAATATATAGCCAGTAGTATAGAATATTTTATCTGTAGTATAAAAAAAATTAAATATTTTATTAATAATATTTTAATTAGCCTTGGAAATATAATATATATATAGCTTAGATATATAATTTTTTATTTTTTTTAAAAGAATATACAGCTAAATACTTTTTAGGAATTTAAATAATACTGATATTAGATCTATTAGATAATATCTACATATTATATAATATTAATATTTTTTAAAAGTATTTTTTATTTTAGAATTTTTAATATAGATAATAATACTATTTACTAATATACTTATTATATTATTTAGTTAATCAGCAATATTTAAAAACAGCTGGGTTAATTTTCTAAAAAAATAAAAAAATTACAGGCAGTAAAATAAATAGTATATTAAAAGTTAACTGTATTAAGATACTTAAAAATATATTTTTAGGTATATATTAAAGTAAAGATTTAATATTTTTATAATTATTTTTATATTAAGAAACTAATAGTTTTAATAGTTTATTTGTACTAATATCTGTAGTGTATACTAATATACTTATAATATAAAGTTAATAAAATAAATTAATTATATCTGTATATAGATTTTTAAATGTAGTTTTTTAGATATATTAAAAGACTGTAAAAGGTGTAAAAAATAAACAGGCTAACTTAGCTGTATTATTTTAAATATAATATACAGTAATATAGTTGTTATTAGTAATAATACTAATATAGGTGTAATATTCTAAAGTAATAGGCTTAAAAGTTTTATTAACTGTTTTAATAAATAAAAAATTAGTATTAATTAAATAAATAACTAAGATACCGGTTCTATACTTTAGTTTAAAAATAAAGTTAAATTTAAAAAGTATTTTATATATTTTAATAGAAATATATATTTTAGAATATATAGGAATAACTACAGACTGTACTATATATATAGATATATTAATTTTTTTAGTTTTAATAATTATCTATACTGGAACAACAAATTTTTAGCATTTATAAATAATAGTAGTTTAATTTTTATAATTAAAAATAATATCTTTATATTTAATTATATTAATTCTAATAAAACAGTTGGGTTGGAGTTCTTTAACTAACTATACTTTAAATATAATATATATAAATATAGGAATGTTGGCAGAATTGGACTTTGGAATATTAATTATATTAGATAATATTTAGATAGTTGACTATATTAATACTGGACTAATATAGTAAAAAAAAATATATTTTAAAAATAATATTTTTTTTAGCTTGGTATAAAGATCTGATATTAGCAATACTAAAAGGTGTACTTATAAATATCTTTAAAATAATAATTAAATAGATTAAATTAGTATTTATAATAGTAGATAATTATTTTATATCTAGATATATTAATATATACTTATATATATTATTTTAACTAACTTATACTATTACAGATCTTTATATATATAAAGTGGCTCCGGATATTATATTTTTTATATAATAATTGGATTTTATAACAGTATTGTTATTCATGTAATATGCAGTTGGAGTTATATTTAAAGATTTAGTATTATATATTTTAATATATTTATAAAATCTATTTTTTAAATAAAAATAATAATATATAATTTATATATAAAATAGAAAGGATGTCTGGCTTAGTAAATAGAGGGCCTGTAATCTTATAGTTTTTAATAAAGTAAGTATTTTTAACTATATTAATTATATATGCTTTGTTATAATTGTAAAAAGTATTTTTAGACTTATTATATAGGTTAATAGGATTTTTAGAAAGTTCTGTAATAAAGCTAATAGGCGGCTAAAATATATACTTAAAATAGTCTATATACTATATATTTATATTATCTATATATATATTTTTATATAAAAAGATATAGTTAAATTAGGGATTATTAAATTAATAGAAAAAATTAGGATATTTTTTATAGCTTAAAAAGGGTAGGATTTGTTGTAGTAATATATATATAACAAGTATTATAATTATTATAATTATAATTATTATAGTTACTATAATTATAATTATTATAGTTATTACAATTATTTCTATTATATTAATAAAACTAACTATACTGTTTTTAGGCTTAAGTCTGATTTTGGAATTAATAAGGCTGATTTTATATCTGTTAATTATTCTGATTTTAGGCTATATTTTAAGGCTGGTTTTAAGAATACTGCTGGAAGGGATATTAATTCTATTATTTCTGTTTTTAACTTTTTTATTAATACAGTTAATATATCTGGTTTTGCTAATACGGCTGGTTGTTTAACTACTAAGTTTGCTAAAAAAAATATTATAGTTTTTATACTATTAATTATTTAAAGGGTATAATATATATTTATATAATTAATTATTTTTATTATTATATTTTGAGATATTAGTATTATTTTTCGTATCTTGGGAATAATAGTTTTTTAGGCTTGTTTTTAACTACTATAAAATACAGATAAATAGAAATTACTATAGAATTTACTTTTTTTTATAATATAAACTAAATTCTTTTAGTTGTACTACTGTTTATTAAGTTGTTTAAAAAACTGTATAATTAATATATTGGCTGTAGAACATTTTATACTATTATATAAATATAAATTAAAGTAATTCTATACATAAGTAATTTAATTAAAAATATTATTTATTTATATAGTATAAGTATAGTATATAATATTATAAGCAAATTATTTTATATAATAATCTACTTATTTATTAAATAGACTATAATATATACTATTAAGCTTATTTATAAAGCTAAAAATATTAGGTTTAGATTATGTTTTTAATTTTTTTAGCTATTTTTTACTAAGGCTGACTTTTATTATAAGATATTTTTTAGTTTTGGTTAAGCTGGTTATATACTATATAAGTATAGTATTTTATAGATATATTTAAAGATTTGCTTTAACTGCTGGCTTTCTATAGTATTTAATAATATTATAAAAAAAATTAATAAAAAGAATTTATATTTTTATAGTATATATTATAATTAATCTACTTTATTATTTTATTACCAGATATATCAGAATAGAAGTACCTAATTATCTTAGACTTTAACTTTTTTAAATATATAGTATAGATAATATATTTAGAATTACTAGAATAAGAAAATTTAGAAAAATTTTTATATATACTATTATTAGGACTACCGGGACTACCGGGACTACCGGGACTACTAGGGCCACCTCTATTAAAAGGTTTGCCGGGTGGATTATTAGGTGGACTACTACCTTTATAGTATAAAAATTAATATAGCAAAAATTAGTATAAGTAATATTTAAATTTTAAATATTAGGATTTTAGATATTATTTTTAAGTATAGTAAAATATATTAGTATTTATTGCAATACAGTACTAAAATTAACTTATTTTTATTTTTATATCTGTATTTACTGTGTTTAATATATTCCAAATTAATATTTTTAACTAGACTGATTTTATACTTGTTATAATGCCAAGATACTAGAATTAATAGGATTATTTATAGTATTAAATAAGTTTTAAAAATTTTAATAGATTTTAAAATTATATAAATTATATATACAGCTGAACTGTAAACTGCTTTAGCTAATATATTTAAAATATAAATATACTCTAAACAGTAAAGCAGTAAAACTGGGGAAATTTATAGAAGTTGTTAAAAATAAATTAAAAAATATACTTTAAAAACTAATTTTTTTAATTAACTAAAAATTATTTTAGATATAGTTTATAGATATAGAATACAGTACCTAACAACTCTAAAACTAGTTAATATTAAATATTTTAGAAAATTTATTATCTTTAGTTATTAGACTATAAACTGGATATTTTAAAAACTGTATAGAATATATAATAGTAGCAGAAGAAAATATTGGTGTTTTAACTGGTATATATAAAACAGTTAGTATAGTAGAAAATAAAACTAATAAATATATAGTTAAATATAAATAAATATAATTAAATAGTTTATTAGATTAAATAAAACTATTAGAAAGATGCCAAAAGTAAGAATTACAACTCTAATTTATATAAAATTAATTAGTAAAAAAATAATTAGTTTAATTAAAAAAATTAATAGGATTTTTATAAAAAATAGACTAATTAATATCCTGGGCTTATAAATATAGTTAATATTTTAAAAATAAAAAAGCAGGTATATAAAATATAATATAGTAAATATAATATAATATATTTTTATTAAGGTGTTTTTTAAATACACTGCATAATTTTTTATAGAATTATACTATTTAATAAGTAAATTTTAATATTATTAATATTAGAATGTACTTGGTTTAGAATCTACAAATATAACATATATAATATTAAAAATATAAAAAATAAATATAAAAATTAGAAAAGATAAAATAATAAATATAAATAGATAAAAAATATTAATATAAATAAATATAAGTATAGAATAGTTTAAAATATAATATACTAATATACTAAAGTAGAATATAGTAAAGAATATAATAAAAGATAATTTTAGATAAAATATAAATAAAGTAAATATAAATATATAGAGCCAGTTAAGTAACTAGGGCAGGTTTTAATAAATTAAATAACTAGAGCAGGATTCTATATATCAAGTGACCTATAAGTAAAGGCGGAGTAAGGAATTAGAAATATAAAAATTACAGCAACTAGCAGAACTACAAATATAAAATATAAAAAAAAATTAATAGTATTAAAATAAAGTGCCTGTAACAGCTAAAACAGTAAATAAATATAAAAAAGTAAAAAATAATAGTATTTTTAAAAGGTATATAGAATATATATCTGGATAGCCAGAAGATATACTACTATATATAAGAATTACTATATATAAAAATAAAGTTTATAATATTATTAATTATAATAAAGTTTTTAAAAAAAAAGTTTGGAAGAGTAAGAACGCGAGGTGCAGAAAGTTCTGCTATATAGGCAGTATAAAAAATAGAGGCAATAGATAAACAGCAGAATATTACTAATAACAAATATTAAGTGTCTAAATATTACAAAAAGGGCTGGTATATTACTGTAATAGCTTTTTTTAATTTAGCAAAAAACGGCAGGCAGTATATATTCTTTATAAAAATATAAATATACTTTATTACTAGAAATAAAATAAATAGGTTTATAATTAATATTATATATATTTTTCTATATAGATTAATATATATTTTAAGACTTTCTTAGTATTAAAGTAATATATATGATCTTGCTTAATATCTTTAATAATATAGACATTTTTTAATATACAGAAAAAAAGGGCTTAGAATTGTTTTATTGTTAAGGAAAAAGAATCAGTTAGGTATAGAAAACATAGCAGTATTATTATTCTAAAGCTAATCCTTACTATTCTGTAGTCTAGTAAGGTAATAGAGAATTAAATATATAAAAAGTTTAGAATTATTAATATTATAATAATTATATATAGAATATATAGTAGATTTAGAAATAATCTATTAGATTATTAAAAAACTTTTATAATAATTAGGCCCCCTTTTATATACAGCTGTTCTTAGCAGTAATTAAACAGTATAATAGTACTATTTTACTAGATATTTTAATTTATTTTATATAAATAGTAATAGTAGATAATACTACTGCAGATACTAATCTAAATTAGTATTAAATATTATAAATTAATACTATTTTATCTTAAAAATATAATATTTTTTTATATATAATGTTAATACTATAATTATATTTAAACTTTTTTTTATATTATTTTTATTATTAAAATATTATTATATTCTTATTCTCTGCCTGTTTTTATATTAATTTTTTATTAAATTATAGTTATTTTAATTTTTTTAAAATAAATATATTATATTTTTTATTTTTTTAGTACTAAAATACTAACAGTTAGCTGTAGTATTTATAATAAATTAGTATATTTATTTTATTAATTTTTTATTTTTTTTTAAAATATTTTTTTTTCTAAAGTCTACTTCTACTTAAAGTATTTATATACTAGTATAAAAAACTACAACTAAGTTACTGGTAAATAATTTATATTTAAGTATTATTTTAATACTATATTATTAGTTAAATATTGCTAATATACTGCTTGCAAATCTAATTATATATTTATAAATAACTAAGTAAAAGTTTTTTAAATCTTTTAACTAAGTATTAACTAGACAGTTATAGAAATGCTAAAAAATACTAAAAAGTTAACTATAATTTTATACTAGTTTACTAATTTTTAAAATAAAAATCTAAAAATAAAATAATTTTTTTTATTATATATTTAGTTTTTTAGTATATACACTTGCCTTACAGTTTACTAATATAAAATAAACCTATTATAAAAAATATTATATTACAGCTATAATAAAAAAAACTATAATTATAAATAAAATAACTAAAATATTTAAAATTTATTAATAAATTAATAAGAATATACTGCTAAATATTATTTTTTATAGTAGAGTATTATACTCTAGCAGCTTATTAAAAATATAATTTTAACTATTTTTATTTTTTATTTAGTAATACTAGCTATTTACTGTAGTAATAAACTATTTTTTATTTTTAAATAAAATAGTTAAAGTAGTAATTAAAATATATAGTAACAGTAGTAGTGGTAAACAGCTAAAAATCTAAAATATTATAATAATTTTTTTAATAAAAATTTTTAATAGTTTATAGTATTATTTTATTTTAATTTGTTAATATGTATTAAATATATATAATCTATAAATCTACTTTATTTATTTTTATAGTTTTTATATATAAATATAAATAATAGTAATATATTATATAATATAGTTATATATTTTTATTATAATATATATATATATTATTTTTATATTTATAATATTTTATTATAATTTTTACTATATATTACCTATAGTTTATATAGTCCAGTATTACTATATAATTATAGTTTTTTTTTTAAAAAAATATATTTTTATATTAGTACTGTATCTGTTTTACTGCTGTTTTTTTTATTTTATAAATATTTTATTTTTAAATTCTATAATATTAAAGTTTATTTTTTAAAGTTATAAATCTTTTACTAAGTATTTACTAAATTATCTATAAACAGCTATTAATTATATTTAAAAAAATATTTTTACTATTTAACTAAATAAAATTATTTTTTATAATAGCATAGACTATTTAAAATCTATTTTATTTTTTACTTTTTATTATTATCTAGATCTGGTATTAGTAATATTGTAGTATTATTTTTTCTAATTTTTTATAGTTTTAATAATAAAATATAAAATATATTATATAATTATATATACTGTTTAGGGAGGTACAGGTAAAATACTTATTTTTCTATTATTTTTAAAATTTTTAAAAAATTTTATAAATTTTAAAACTAATTTTTAAGTAGTTTTTTTAAACTTAATATTTATAGTAGACAGCTTAACCAGATTTTTTTACTTAAATATATAAACTATTTTATTTTTTTTTAAAAAAAAATAAAGTACTATAATATTTATTATAGTAAATTAAATAATTTTTATTTACTTTTTACTAATTTTCTTATAGTTTTTTTTATAAAGTATATAATTTTTTTAGCTTTTTTAAAATTAACAGTATCCCCACCTTTATAAAATTATTTTTAATTTAAAGTCTAAACTCTGGGGAATAGCCTATTAGTACTTAAAAAAAAATAATACCTATAAAAATATTTAAATAACTATTATATATAAATTCTGCCTTATTAAGTAGATTTATCTAATAATTTTAGTATTCTATAGTAAAGTAATATAAATAATATTTAAGTACTTAAATAGCCTTTTCTGTTTAGCTATTAGTTTATAAATAAAATACTATTAATAATCTTTTTTTAATTTTAGTTTAGTAATAAAAATTAGACTAAAATTAACTAGTAAATAAAAAAATTTTATTTATAATAATACTATTAGATAGTTTATATTTTAATTTTATTTTATAATAGAAAAGTTTAGCTAGTTTTTCTATATAAATTATATATAATACAGCTAGAAAATAATTTATTTTTATAAAGTAGTTTATAATTATAAAAATTAAATTTATTTAATAATTTTAATAGTATAATTCTAATAGTTTTAAAAAATTTTATTTTATAGCTATAATAAAATTAGTGGACTTTTTAATTTTTTATAAAAAAAATATCTAGATATAGTTTAATACTAGTAGGTAGGATAAAATACTATATAATTTTTAATATTATTTTATAAATTAATTTAATAAAATTTTCTATAAAAAAGTTGCTTAATTTTATTTTAATTAAAATATTCTGCTAACAGATTATTATAGTACTGCTGTAGTAATTTTTAGTATAGATGTTTTATTTTTAATATATAAAGTTTATTTTTAAAATATAGTAATTTATTACTAGTAATTTTCTAGTTTTTAGGCAGCTAAGCTTTTTTTTTTAGTTTTAAAATTTTAATTCTATAAAATTTTTATTAAATTTTTTAAATTAATATTATAGTTAGATTTATAAATTTTTTTAGTTTTATCTACTTTTTTTACTGCTGCTATACTAGTAGTTTTAAAATAGTTTATTATATAAACTATAGTCTAGTTAGCTAATTCTGTACCAGTAAAGCCTATAAGCTTATTTAATACTATATAAATATTAAATTTAAAACTTTTTTATAAAAATATTTTACTATATTTAAACTAGAATTTTTTAATTTTAAATACTGCTAAAGTGGGTGCTAACTGTTTATATAGTATTTAAATTATATTATTATTATATAAGTTTTTTACTAATTTAAATAATCAAAATAAAATATTAGCAGAGTTACTTTTATTTAATCTATATTTAATAATAAAGTTAAAAAAAGTTAGATTTATATACTAATGTACTTAACACCTATTAAGTCTAGATTAATTTATAAATACTTATAGATTTATATAATTAAATAAAACTTTAATTAAAAATTAAGCCCTGTTGAAATATTAATACTAGTATTTAAATAAATAAATAATAGTAAAAAGTTTTTAATCCAAAGTATTTTAATTTACTTTTATATTTAAAAACTTTTTAAACTATATAGTAATAATATAGTATTGCCCTATTTGCCTAGGTTAGATTAAAATATCTACAATTTTTTTATTATAAGTATTAGTTCTAATTTAAATAAATTAAATTAGATTAAAAAAATATAATAAAAATATAGGTTTAAAAAATATAAATAAGCTAATAAAATACTAACCTTTTAATTAAAGATAAATAGTAGATACCAGGTTTTTTTCTATTTTAACTTTCTTTTAGTAGATTAGTTCAAGGTAATACTGATAAAAAGAAGTTATAAATAAATTAATAATAAAAATTATAAAATTTTAAAAATATTTAAATATTATAGTAGATAGTAGGTAACAGCTATAAAATAATAGTTATAATACAGCTTAAATCTATTATAATACTATTTAAAAAAATAATATAGCCTAAAAATTTAATCTACTTTTAAAAAAAAGTACTTAGATAATTTATATATAAATTAGTTTATTATAGTTATATTAATATCTATTTAATATATTTAGTATATTTATATTTTATTATAAAAAAAATAAAAATATTATCTAAATATAAAATATAGATAATATTAAAAATATTATAAAGTACAGAATAGATATAGTTTTAAAAAAATACTAAAGTATTAGTTAAGCTAAATAGTATTACTATATATTTAAAATAGTTATAATATATATAAAATATAGTTTTTTATTTATCTTCCCTTTTAATATAAATATAGTAGTAAATGTTTTAAATATTAATTTTACTGTGAATAATCGCTATATGCGAGGAGTAAATAGATGAAGAATTTGTTCATTCCTAAGAGGGCCAGGAAGGCCGAGAGGCAAAGTACGTCGCCTACGGCGAACCACAGAGACCAATATCGCAGACAGCAATACGGGAAGGTGCGAGCACCTCAATACGCCGATTCCTGAGGACGGCAGTCACATTTACTAAAATATTTATATTCTGTAAAATAATTAAAAATTTTAGAAATTAAAAAAAATAGATATTAGTTTTTAATAGTAATTTTATTAGGTGTACAGTAGTCTATATATAAATATAGGCTTTTATTTTTTTTAAATATAAAAAAAATAGAAGCTTCTGCAGGACTTTTAAAGGGTTGTATTTTTTTATTAGTAGTATTTTTATTAATATAGTTTTTGAAAATAGTAAATTTTTTTAGATAAAAAATAAATAAGACTGAATAAGGGTAATTTATTTTTAATAAAATTAATAGTATAGTTTTTATTATAGTATTCTGGTAAAGTTTTAGATTAATTAGAAAAAAAATATCTATAAACTTTATTAACTCTAGTAGAATAAAATTATTCTAAAAATAGTTTAACAACTTTTTATTTTTAGAAAACTATAGTTTTTTTAGGGTTTTAATTAAAGTATATATATAAGTGTGATTTTGGCAGACTTTAGTAAATTTTTAAAAGCTTAGCTTTTAAATATAATTAAATTTTAACTACTATTACTTATTTTATAGAAATAAATGAATTTTATAATTTATAAATATAGTTATAAATAGTAATACTAAGGTATTTTAAATAGTTATAATATATAGTCTAGTAAAATACTATTATATTTTTTTTAAATTAGTAATATTTAAAGAAATATTCTATACTCTATAGCTGATAACTGTAGTATAATTAATAACCTTTAGTTAAAAAAATATTATACTAATTTAAAAAAAATATTATTATAAAAAGTTAATATTAAGAAGATTATATATTATACTACTATTAATATATATATAAACCTTTCTAATATAGAGTACTTATATAGGTATTAATATTTTATTAGTTATTTCTACTTTATAATTTAAAGCTAAGATAAGAAAATTAGTCTTAGTCTACTTTATTTTTTTATATTATTTTTTTTAACTGTAACTTTTAGATTTAAGCTAACTTTTTTTCTTTTTTAAAATATTGATTAGCAAAATATTTAGTACTATTATATAAAAAGTATTAAAGTAATTTTCTAGTTGGATTAGTATAGTTAGATTTAGAATTTTAAAATTAAATATTTATATAGAATTAAAATTATTTTTAGATAATATTAACATCTTCTAGTTTTTATTTCTGTTTTTATTATTAAAAGTATAGATTTTAGTAATAAGTAGTAAGGAATATTATCTTATCTTATTTTTTAAATAATTAATATATATATTTTTAGATATATTAACTAAACTTAGATAATAATTTAGTAAAAAAGGTATAGCTTTATTTTTTTTATAGCTTTAAAAAAATATTATTTTAAAGTATTAAAATAGATATAAAATTTATATAGATTTTGGTTGCTTTTTTATTAAGCTTTTTTTAATTAGTCTATAATATCAGATTTAAAAATAGCAGTATTTTAAATTAAAAATAAAGTCTATTTAAAAAAAATAGACTATAAATAGCTAATATTTTTTTTATTTAAATAGTAATTTATTAAAATATTAATACTATTTTTAATAATAAGTTATACTTATATAGCTTACAGCTTTAAAAACTTTATAATAATTAGTATTAAATTTAGCAGATACTTTTTAAAAATTATAGTCCTAATTATAAAACTATTTTTATTATTTTTAAATATTAAAAAAAGTTTAAACTGGGGAATATTCTTAATCTCAATATTTATTTTAAAATTATATAAAAAAGATAAATAGTTCTGCTGCAAATTTAATACTAGTTTAATATTATTTTACTAAATTTTTTTTTATAATTTAGTAGTTTAATACTAAAGGTGTTGATAATTTTATAAACAGCTAATAGTATCTTTAACTGCAGTAGAATTCTTAAAAAAAATCTAAAAGTATTAAAAATAAAAACTTTTTAAAAATAAAAAAGTTTTTTAACTCCAAGTTAATACTTTAATACAATTGTTGCAGTAATAAACTATATTCTATAAATAACTAAAAATAACAAATTAAAATTATTAAAAAAAATTAGTTAAATATAAAAAATATAACAGTATTGTTATTCCAAAGCTAATTTTTACTATCCTATAGTCTAGCAAAGTAATAAAGAATTAAATATATAAAAGGTTTAGAGTTGTTAACATTATAATATTTATGTATAGAATATGTGGTGGATTTGTAGGTAGCCTATTAGGTTGTTAAGAATTTTCTATGATATTTATATAAAATAATAATTTTAATATTTTTTAACCTAGTATCTTTTGGACAGGGTATATTAATATTTTTAAATACTGTATTTTTTAGAATAAACAGATTAATATAGGGAATACTGGGGCGCTTAGCTTAATATAATATACTTTTAATAAAAAACTAAAGGTATTTTAGAAATACTTTATATATAAGACAGTAAGACAATTGGCCTGTAGTTGCAGATAGTAAAAAATTAACTATAGTAATAATATTAAAAAATATAATAGTCTAATTGTAAATATTTTAAATTATTTTATAGTAAAGTATTATTTAAATAGTTTAAATTATATATTTTAATTGGCTATCAGTTTGCGGATATACTACAGTAAAATAAAACTAGTAATATTTTATATATATAAATAATTCTTTTAAAAATCCTAATATAAAGCAAAAATCTTTATTAAATGTAAAATAATACAGTATATTCTAATTATCGAATTATATATAGTTAATAAGGCTAATACCCTATTATAAGAATGTCCAAGTTGACTTTTCAGACAGTAGACTAAATTATTTAGTAAATTTATTAATAATAATAAGCAGTTTATTATATATATTTAATACAGGTCAGGTAATAATAAAGTCTATTATAATAGTTAAAAATAGTAATACAGATACTGGAATTAGTTATAGTTATTTATAAAAATAATATTTACAGATACAATTATTGAGATATATAAAATATTGAAGGATATAGTTGTTTAAAAGTTTTTAGATTTAATAAATAATACAACTATTTAGTTTCGCTATATATTTCGCGAGGCCTTAATAGCTACATTTATTATAAATAGTATAAAAAACTTTAGATATAATTAAATATAAAAGGTATATTTAGGGCTTTTTAAAAATATTATTATTCTTTTTAATATTATCTTTAGAAATATTAGGAGTAGTAGATCTATTGAAATTATATATAATACATTTTATTATAAATTAAAAATTATTATTTATAAAATATAGTAATATAGTGTTGGGATTAGATTACAGAACAGTAATAATTTTAAATATATAGATATTAAATATATATCTATTTTAAATATAATATATAAAGAATTTATTAAGTTCTAGAATATAGGTAATATAAAATATAGATTTAATAAATACAGATATCTTTGGATATAATATATATAAAAAAGATAAACAGAAGGAAGATATAAAAAATAAATATAAAAAGAATATAAATATATTAAAGTATTTTTTAAATTATAATTCTTAGTAGTATATAGGACTTTTCTAGTGTATAGAAGTCTTAATAAGGTATTAGTAACAGTATTTAAAATTCTGGAACAGTAGAATATAAGCAGCTTATATTACTGTAAATACTATAAGACTTATATAAAATATAGATTTAGATATTTAATTATAATAGTATTAAATATAGTCTATTTTAATATAGCAACAGTACTTAAATAATTACTATATATAATAAACAGAAAATTAGATAGTATAGACTGTATAAAATAATACAGTTTATATAATACCTATATAAAACAATATACTTTTAATTTAGTAGGCTAATAATTATATTTAGCAGAAGTTAAAATATAAAAAAAAATAAAATAGGCTATATATATATTTGGATATGCGGCTTGCTTAAATTAGTATATTTAAAACTATTACTAATATAGTATATTATAACTTTATAATTATTTTAATAAATATTAAAATTAATATATATTTAATACTTTAAATTATAGTCTACTAATATCTTTAGGTTAATAAACTTATTTTTTAATACTTTAAATATTTATTTATTTTTATTAGTAGAGATAAATATAGTATAGGTAGCATAGTTTTAGCAACTACTAGAATAATCTTTTAATATTAGTATTTTCAAATTCTATAGATATAATATTTTTAAAAATAGTTATGAATATAGTAGTAAAGCTAACCAGTTAAACTAAAAAAATAATTAAATTTAGTAAAATTAAAGAAAAACTAAAGATTTTAAATTACCTGTAATTTATTTTTAAATATACTAAGGCCAAGGGTGTTGATATATTAACCTAGAAGTATAACTAATAAAAAACTAATAAATATTTTAAATAGTTTAAGTTTTAAGTTTAGATATTTAATATATTTAAAAATAAGATTGTGGTATCTAATATACTTATTTAAAATATTAGAGGTAATAACTATATTATTAATATATATATAATAAAACTTTTTAAACTTGGCAAGATTAAGATCTATTTGCTTCTATATATAGAAAACAGAATTAATAAATCCTATAATATATAATAATAGATAGTTAACTACAGTACTATTTAACTAGTAGCTATTAGTAGAAATAGTATATAGTATTTAAAACAGTAATATACTTTTAACTATACAGTATTTTTAAAAGATTTTTTTATATAAAAACAGAATAATAGTTAGGCTTAGGTTTTTAGTTAATACTATATAAATTAATAATAGTATATTTTTTTAATTAGCTCTTAATAGTATACTATATAATAAATACTAGATATAATAACAGTGTATACATCTTTATATATAATATTTTTCCAGTAGTGTATAAAAAATTAAAAATAATATTAATTACTTTTTAATTGTATTAGGGAATATAATAAATACAGACTTTTTAAAAAAGAATTTTTAATAGTATCTGTATCTATTAATTTTTAAAAATATTAGTAATACGAATATTTAAACTATTTAAAAAGACCCAGATATTATAAAATATTAATACTTTTCTAAAACAGTAAATATTATTAGAATTACTATAAATAGTTATACTATTTATAAGCTTAGTAATTTTAGTATTTAAAGCAGTAGATAAGTTAATTTAAATTAGCTAAAATAGATATTTATATAACAGTACTATTTTAAAAACACTTACAGTAGATAAACCTTTACTAGACAGGTTAGTTATATATATTAAAACCTTAAAAATATAGCAACAGTATAATTTACTAAATAGAGTTTTTTTTAAAATATAGTATTTTAGTATAGGTAATTAAGTATTTTAATTTAATAATATAGTTCTTAATATAATATATAGTAATAAAATTGTTATTAGTTAAAATACTAATATATACTCAGTATTTAATTCTTATTAAGAAAATATGTTATTAACTGTTTTAATAAAAAAAATACATATCTACTAAGTATATATATATTAATATACTAGTATTATTTCTTAGTATGAAAATATAGTTAGTATTAGTAAAATTAATACAGACCTTAATAGGTATATAATTATAATAATACAGAGAAATAATAACTAACTGTGTTATATAAATAAAAGTATTGATACAGTCTAGTTTTACTTATATTTTTATAAAAAATATAAATCTTAATATTTTTAAATTATAATAATTTATCTTTTAATATTAGAAATAATATTTTTAATAAGATATATTTTAACAGTTATTATAGTATATAATAGTTAACTATATAAATAGATTAACTAATTATTTTTTTTATAATTAGTAAGATATATATATTTTAAATATAGTATATATAGTAGATTTGTATTTAAATCTAATACTAAAAATATAAAAAAGTACTATAGCAGAATATATTTTAGTTTTAAAAACTTACCTAAAATTAGTATTTATAAAAATAGTTTTATAGCCAGTATTAATACAGATAAATAAATAGCTTTAAGTAGTATTAAGGCCTACTATAGCAGTTACAGAATACTATATATAAAGCAGTAGATTATTTAAAATAAAATTATTATTAATATTCTTCAATTAAGTAGATTTAATAATATTTTTAATAATATTTAAAAAAGTAATCTGCTTTGTAGGTACAATATCTGAAAAATATTTATTATAAAATATAAAATACTTATATAATCTGTTTTTAGATATATTTAATACATTGCAGTTATAATACAGAATAGACAGTTTATTATATATCATTTAAACAGTTAAAAGATTAAAATAAGCAGAAAATAGAAAGACTATATTTTATATTTATAGAAAAAAAATAGTCTATATAAAAGTAAATATAGTATTATTATTCTTAGTAAAATATATATTAGTATATTTATTATTAATATTATTTTAGTTTTTATAGTATACCTTTTCTTTTCTAAGTTAATTATAGTTATATTTTAATATTAGGATTAATATAATTAGAATAGTTATTATAAAGACAGTTATACAACTGCTTAAATAGTTAATTATAGGAATTCCTAGAATACTGCATATTTTAAAAATAATTGTTATAAAATCAATATATCTTTTCAATAGAAATTAACAGATTAGGGACTGCAGTGTATATATACTGGTTCTAACTATTTTTCTAAAATAATTAAAGTATTAAGTTCTAGAATTAATACTAATATTTTTAGTTTTATAATTTTTTTTAATTATTCTAATTCTAGGAATAATAATCATTTTAATTTACTACAGATAGCTGGGCAGGAGTCAGACCGGTACAGATATTATTAGTTTAAAATTAAAGCTAATTATTCAACTAATTATTTTACTATAGTTAATATTGCTACTATTCTTAGTTCTAATTGAACTGCTAGTTTAAGTTTAATTAGTTTTAATAATTTTAGGGCTTCTAATTGTCTTTATAGCTGCAGTTATTTTTAAAATTATATTTATTAGTATAATTTTAATAGTAATTATAGAGATTATAATTATTATAATTATAGGAATTGCAAAGGCCAGATCTTTAAAAAATATTACTATACTTATTATTTTTACTTTTAGCAATCTAGGCAAGGGCTTTCTAATTATACTGTTATTTATTAAGCTGCTTAAAAAATTTACCAATAGTTATATTTTATATAGAATATCTAAATTAAATATAAAGATATAACTTAAGGCAATTCTATATATAGATTAACTAATTAAAGGGGTTGTTTATATAAATAGTATAAGTATAACAAATTATCTTTTAGATAAATTAACTAATATATTTTCCAGCTTATATATTATTTATAGTATAGAATAAGCTACTAAGTTTTATTATTATAGTATATAGGCTTAGTTTAAAATACTTTAATAATTTAGTAAGCTATTTGAGTTTAAGATTAGTACCAGCTATTAGATATTTTTTATACTTATTAAAACCAGTAGTATACTATATTAATATAGTTTTATATATATATATTTAAAAATTTAAACTTTACTGTATCTTTACTGTAATACTGTATAATATTTTTAATACAGTTAATAAAAATATTAAGATTTTTATAATATAAATTATAACTAATTTATTTTATAGTATTGTTACTAAATATATTAAAATAGAAAAAGCTAATATCTTTAGGTTTAAGATTCTTAATATATATTACCTTAGTAGGATTACTATTATTATTTTTATTATAGAGTAGATAAAATAAATATTTTTAAAATTTATATTTTAAATAACCGCGCCTTTTATTAGTAGTAAATTTATTTACATAATTATCTATAGCTTTAAGGTGTTGGAAAATATTAGCTATAGTAGTTTTTAAATACTTAGTATTTTTAATATTAGGACTTTTAATAGTATCATTAAAGGTACTACTAATACTACTAGATTCTGCTATTATACAAGATATATTAACCTGTTTTAATTTTTATATTTTTAAAAATACAGTGGTATAAGGTATATAAATAGGCAAGGAAATACAGGTAGACAAAAAATATACTTTAGTAAAAAATACTTAAATAACAGAGTAGATAAATAAAAATATTTAAATTAAAAATACTTAGATAATTATACAGGTAATTAAGTAAGCATAGTAAATATCTTTTGCCTAAATATTAACAGCAGAAATCTATTAAATATAAAAAGAATATTAAATAGTAAAGTAATATAGGTCGGTCCAGGCAGTTTAGAATACAGTAGTAAAAAATAAAAAATAAAAAAAAGTAAATATATTAACTGTATAGAATCAACTGGAAAAGTTGATTTTAAAATATATCAAAATATATAAAATATAATAAAAGTAGTGGATTAATATTAGTTTTTAAATTAGAAGTAATTATTTTTAGTTGCTTAACTAAGATAATGTCTTTAAACTTAGTATTCTTATCTTTAGAAACTGGGCTTAGTATAGGAGCAATTATTATAATATATATAAAAGAAAATACAGATTCTAAAGTAGAAATTTAAAAAATAAAATAAAATATATTTTTAAAAGATGTTAAAGTTAATATATAAGATTATACACGGCTAAACAGCCGGGTAGGCTTAATATAACTCTTAGGAACTTTCTAAATATATAAACCAATTAACCAGTTAATATATATAATACTTAAACTTAAAAAATTGGTTTAAATAAGGAATTAAATAATATCTTTATATATAATACTTTTATTAATATCCTATATAAAAAAATATAATTAATTTTACTAAGATAAAGGAGGATTTATAACTAGTATAAAATAATAAGCTCAGTAGAGTATATTAGTATTAAAATATAAATATAAAAAAACTTTCTAAATATATATAAAATTCAATAATTTAGTATTCTAGTTTTAATATATAAACAATACAGGTATTATAATTATTATAGAAAATTTAGAATAACAAAATACAGATATAATAAATAACTGGATTAGAATATATAAATAAGAAAAGATTCAGCAGTCTAGAATATAAAAAATAAGTAGTAAAGAATAGCAGATAACAGTATAGACTAGTATATATAATACTAATTTAATAAAATAAAAAATAAATATATAAATTAAAAAATAAAATAGGCAAATTAGGGCAGGGTTAAGAAATAAGATAATTTATAATAAAAATAAAGAAAAGCAGATACAATAGGCAGAATACAGAGATTCTATAATTAGCAATACAGATACTAAAAAGTTAATATAAAAGCCTAGTATTTAGTAAAATAGGAAAATATAATATAAAGAATTAGGAATATATTAATCTAACTAGTAAGAACTTTAGAGATGTATAATATAATATTCTAAATAACCAGATATACTACTATATATAAAATATAATAATTTTATAAATAAGTAAATTAATTAAGTTGGAAAAAATAAAAAAGTTTAAAAAATTAGCAAGGCCGAAGTTCTTCTGCTTAGGCGGTAACTAGGGCGGTCTATAGATAAAACAGCAGAATAATTAACACAGTCAATATACACCATAAGAAGTACTGGTAGAATATCAATCTATTAGTCAATATTGTAACAGTGAAGATACTCGATATCATGAATTGATATAATCTTGATTACTAAGGATAATGTAAATGCCCAGCATTCTATTGGCTGGGCAGCTCACCGCTTCGGCCGCCCTATAGTTAGTTCTATAAAAATACCCTAAATCTGTTTTTCTTATATTTTCTTGAATTAGAAGCCCTTCTGCTTATTTTAGTTCTTTTATTAATAATATATTATTAATTTTTTTTCAATAATATTAAGTACAAGCCTTTTATTCTTGCTCCGCTCGGCAGCTTGAAGGGTAAAAGTGCTGCTTAGTTTTCTACTAAAAATAGTATATCTTTACTGTTATATAATCTGGTATATAATACAGCTACTATCTTTATATAACATTTAACTTTTCACTAATATTCTTTTTATAAATGAATAATATAACTACTACTATTACTAGTTATCTTTTTTTCTCTTATTCTATAAAAAAAATAATATTTATAAGTAAATCCTAAGTTTATAGACTATCTTTATTTTTTAATAAATAATATTTTAAAAAGGCTAGTTTCAGACTAATTAGTAGTTTATATAGTAACTAGTAGAATTTTACTTAGCTTTACATTTATTAACTAATATAAGTTTTGATATATTACTATATTTTACTATTCTACTTAGCCGACTGTTTAAGACCTTAGCTATATATATAATATATCATTACTAATTATACTAATTATGAGTATATAAAAATACTTCTCAGTTTAAAATACAGCTATAGACATTCTTTTTAAACGGGCTGAGTGTGAAGGTGTGAGGTGCGCTGGGAATATAATATACTGCAGGCATACTATAGAAATATAGAGGTACTGTATATATTAAATTAACTGCTGAGGTCTGCTACAGCAGCCTTTAGCTATTTAAATAACTATTATAGATTATATATACTTTACGACAGTAGATAATTGTCTATACTAGAGTTTCAAATATATAGTATAACTGTATTATTATTATGGGACTAAGGCCCTGATATAGAGCTCGGCCTCAGGCAACAAATGGTGCCTGAGGCCCTACACACTACCTGCTGAACTAGTACTAGCTTAGTATATACTTAAAAAACTTTATATGAATAGATAAAATAGCTCCCCAGCTATTTCTTTTTATTTAAAGTATATTTTAGTTTGTATAATCTATCTATCCTATAATATTAGAAATAGCTTATTTAAAAAATCTAGATAAAGCCCGACTAGATATATTAATAAAATAAATTAAATTAAAATATTAAAAATATTAAAAATATTAGAATAATAAAATAAATAGAATAAATAGATCAGGAAGAAATGCTGCCAACTACAGTACCTATACTAATATATAATAATATATAACTTTTATAAAAGCTAATTAATCTTTATATAAAAATCATAGAATAGAAAATAGTTTTTGAAATATAAATAAATAAGATAGAAATAAATAAGATATAAAGCTATAATATAACTACTACTTTTAATAATAAATAAAAAGAAAATTTTCTACTGCAGTTGTATAAACTATACTATAAACCTTATCACTAATATCCTAATATAAACTTACTTGATAGAAAAAATATAATTATAAACTGTTTAAGCTAAATATATATATATAAAGCTTATAATCAATAAAGATTACTATTCTACTAAGCTAGAGTAAATTTTTTATATTTATACTTAGCTATGCAGATATACAGTATAATAAATACTTTTTTAAATCAAAACTTAGAATATAAAGTTAGTATAATCTAAAAAATTAATAAAAATAATAAATAAGATTTTTAAAAACTTTAATATATAATATAAGGCCCTTAACTGAATAAATATCATAAAGTCAAAAAAATAAAATTAAAAAGATTTTTTAAATAATTAAAAAGATTTTTTAAATAATTTTAATGAAGCCCTATTGTAGGCAGAAGAATACAACTAATTAGATAAGTAAAAAACTATATTAAATACTACAGTAAAGTGAAGGTTATTAAAAAACTGGTTAGAATTTTTTTAAAATCTATATATAAGGGCTACTATAATCAGCTGTACTATATACACTATAATTTTAATAAAATATTTTTTAAAAAAAATTTTTAATAAAACTATACAAATACAGCAGAGACTAAATTATAAATTAATAAAGTAGAAATCTATCTAAATAGCTGCTATATATAAAAAAACTATTAATATGCAGCTATTAAATGCTGTAAGAAATAGGCCTATTAAATAATATTTAGTAAAAAATAAAATAAATATAAAATTAACTACTTTTTTTCTTATACATACAACAGCTATTTAATTTATTGATATATACTAAAACTAGCTATATAACTAATAAATATAGCAGCTGTAATATCTGTTTTCAGAAAATAAAAAAACATATATTTTTTATAAATAAAAATTTAAACTTAGAAAAAGAAAAAGCCAAGTATAAAGTTATATATTTAAATAAAAACTACTGGACAAAACTAGAAGATATTAGAAAAGTTTTAAAAAGAATATATAATTGTATATAAATTTTCTAGTAGAGACTATTTTAGATTTTACTATAACAATATAAACCCTTATTAACTTAGAATATTTAATCTATAGAATTATAAGTAAAACTGTTATTAAAATGAATAACTTATCAATTATTAGTATTTATCTAATATTAATATAAAAAATCTTAGATAATGAAGTACTAATCTACTCTATTATATAAATAAAAATAGATATAGAATTCTATATAGGAAAAGGAGTATATTTCTATATAATATTAAATAGTTTAAATATAATCTAAAACTGCTGTTTATAAAAAACTTTAAGAAATAAAATATATACTATATATTTAATTAATATTTATATAACTATAGATTCTACAGCTGAATTAGCCTATCTTATAACATATATTAAATTAAAAATATTAAAAAGTTTTATAAGTATATATTTTTTATAAATTGTTTTTATTAAAGCCCAGATACCAGCTTTTTTACTAATTATATAATTTTTATAATTTATAATATTTTTTGAATAAGTTTAGTAATTACTATTTTAATAAGCTGTTGGGCTAAATAATTAATATTTATATAGGTAATAAGATCTTAATAAATAACATTAGTAATAATATTAAAAAGTTTTTTTATATATTTCTTGATACTATTAATTTATCTAGTTTATCTTTATTAGTTTCACAGCTAAACCTAAATATATTAATTAATTATTTATAAAATATATATATATATTAAACAGTTTATATAATAACTTATATCTAATAATATAAACTCTGCAGCTATAATCAATTAAGGCTAAGATTTTAATTAATATGACGGCGGCCTGGGGGCCTTGCCTAAGGCTGCCCGCTCACCGCCCACCTCAGAGGCCTTAGCTAGTTCCGCAGATAGCCTTATATAGTAAAAATCTAATCATCTTCCACCTTTTTTAGAGGTATTATTAGATTATAAGCCCTTGCTCTTTATAACATATTATTTTATTACTTTTTCTCAATATTACCACTTTTTAATATTTTTATTAATATATATCTATATATATATTTTTAAGGCCTTTTAGCCTGCAGGCTTTCATACTAAATAGCTAAGCCCAGCAGCAAAGCTGTTTCTACTTTTTTTTCTACTCTTTCTTCAGCTAATTAGTATTAATATAGTGCCCAAGTTTTTTCTGCCTTTTTTTCTACCGAGTTTCTGTCATATTGCAGATCTAATACACTGATTCCACCTATTCTATCTATTTAACATATTTAACATATTTAATCTATTTAATCTATTTTATTCTAATATTTAAACTATTCTTTTTAAGGGCTTTATATATAATTTATAACCTTTTTAACTGCTTATCTACTTCTAATTTTATTTATAGCTTTTTAAACTATATTTTATTTATAAATTTAAAAATAACCTAATTTAGTAGCCAAAAAATATATTAAAAAATTAGTTATAAAAAACTATTAAATTTATAATATTATGTCTACTACCCAGCTAGACTAAAAACCAGATACTAATCTACTTTTTAATATTATATAGCTTTAACTTTTAGAAATAGTAGTACTAATAAAATATCAGTAATTCTACAGCCTTTAATAATATTAAATAATTTTAAAATGTTTATCTAGTATATTAGTAAATATAAAAAAAATAGCACAAATATTATAATTAAATCTATACTTATACTATAAGGACTAGAAATAGCTTACTTTAAAAAAAACTATACTTATATTCTAATTTAACTAAACTTTCTATAAAAAGATAAAATTAATTTAATTACTATTTAAAATTACTACTGCCTATAAAATTACTATAAGAAATTAAATTTTAAATAAATATATTAAAGCTATTTAAATAGCGACTTTTATAGTAAATAGCTTTATATATATTTTAAAATCTATATTTATTATTGATAATACTACAGCTGCTTTAGTAGATATAATTATATTAATTAATTTTAAATCTTTTATTTCTATCTTTTTTTTAAATATATATCTAATTCTAATGAGAAAGTAATTTAAAAAATTCTTATCTACTTTATATTTTAAATTAAAAATAAACTAACTGTTAATTTTAACTGCTTTTTTATTATAAAATTCTAAATTATTTATATAACCAGCCTCCTTTTAGATTTTGGTAGATCTAAGTACTTTTTTATATCTGAAAAAAAACTATTTTATTAATAATTCTACTAATATTTTAGAGATTTTAAAATAAGCTTTTAGAAATCTAAATAGTATTTATAATATTTATAATAATTTATATTATTTTTACAAGGCAGTAGAAAATTTGCTGTTTTTGATAATTTTGATATTTAGCTATAAAAGCTAAGATGTTTAAAGCTGCTCTATTAACTATACTAAAATAAATAATCAATAAAACTAAAAGCTATACTATTATACTAAAACGTTTTAAATTTTAACAGATTCTAACATTTGCTATTTTTTTAAAAACTAGAAAATAAATTTTTTTTATAATTAATAAACATTAAAATTAGCTCTAAAGACCCACTATTAACCCGGTACTATATACTTAAAAAAACTAATTAAATTTCAGAATAAAAACTACTTAAGCAGATTTATTATTTTTAAAACTTATTTTATAAATTTCTTTATTATATACTATAGGTTTCTATACTAAGAGTTTAACTACTATAAATACTCTAAATATTTTTACTATAAATTAAACTAGTATTTTATTAAAATACTATAAATATTATTTATATATCTACTATTTTTAAGCTTTTATATATATTTACTATAACTATTATTATTAAAATTCTATATCGTTTTACCCCTAAAATATTATTTATTTTTCTATTATTTTATAAAAATAGTTTCTAGTAAATAGTTTTATTTTTAAATACTTTAAACCTTTTAGTCTTATTAGTTTATATACTTTAAATAATTTTATTTTTTTAAATTTTAGTGAACAGCTAAAAGAAGTAGGCCTATTTTAAGCTGCTAATAGACCAACCCCCTAGTATAATTATATATTATTTGTCAGATCTTTATGATCTCATATATGTATGTACATATAATAATTAAATATATTAAGTATAATTAATTATAAAATAAACTATCTAAGGAATTAAAAAAACAGAAGAATCTAAAGGTCCTGCTGTAGGCAGTAACCAGTAGCAGTACTACTAAAATAGTAACAGTACCGTTCTGCTTAAAATCTATATTTTTATAAAGTAATATAACAGTAATTAAAAATAATAAAAGTAGAGAAATAAATAAAAGAATAAATAAACAAAATAAATTAAGAATTATTTATAAGTAAAGAAATAAATAAGTAATAAAATAGATAAATAAAAAATTAGAAATTAGAAATAATCTAGTGTATTTTAAATTATTTAGTATACTTAATCAATCTTAGTCTAATCTGTATTAATTAACTTATCCATATATTTATTAGTTTATATTAATTTAGCCTAGGCTGTATTAATACTGTTTATCTATTTATTAATTAAATATTAAAAATATATAGTTTTTTAAGCTTTTAAAAATTTAGTTTTTAAAATATTATAAAAAATAAAAGTAGTATTTTCTATCTCTGCCTTTGAAATATTTTTAATAACTGTACTAGACTAAATTAATAAAAATAGGCCGCCTATATTTTTAAATACTAAAATATTAATAAAATATTATTATTAAAGTTTTGAATAAATATAATATTAGTATCTCTATCTAAAACAACAATTAGGGAAATTTTTAAAATCAGATTTAAAATATTAAATAAAAAAATAACTAAAGTAATATTAATATTTAAAACAACAGCTAAAGAGATAACTAGAGGAATATTAATACTTAAAATAAAAATAATTAAAGTAATTTTAATATTTAAAATAACAGCTAAAGAAACAACTAAAGTAATATAATTTAATACTAGTAAAATGTTTAAGATATATATATATATACAGGAATTATTATTTTTGAAACTAAATATTCAAATTATTTATATTATTAAGTTTAGAAGTATATAGAATTAGTAAATTATAAAACTAATAGATTTCTAAATCTTTAAAATTTGTCAGGGAGCGGGCTGGCGTCTGGTTCTTAGTCTGGCTGGGTAGTAGGAATAACAGCTCTGGCTGGATAATTCTCTATAACTGGTTCTCTAGATTCTTCACTAGCTACTGGGTTAGGCTATCCTTAGGTTTATAGACAAGATATAGCTCAAAGAGCTACAACAGGATCAGGAGCAGACAGGCAGTTAAGGAGGTTGCGGGTCACCTCCAGAGCAGTTAAAAAAGGCAGATAGGTTATTGGGGTAAAACAGGTTAAGCAGATTAAATAAGTTGGTCATACAGGTTAAACAGGTAGAACAGGCGGAATAGGTACATCAGGTCTACACTGTAACAAAATTACTATTTATATTTAACTATTTAGCTTATATACAAACTAGTATTTTTTAGGATATATAGATTTTATTTAACTATATATTTAGTAGGGGTATATATACAGGTATTTTAAAAATATTATAAATATAATAAATATAGTAATAATTAATCTAAATAACTAAATAATAGTTGTTAATAAAATATATTATAATTATATTTTATTTTAATATTAATATCTAAGCAACTACAGTTTATTTAAATATAATATAGTATTTTTATAAAAAATATAAAATTATTTATAGTAAATATAAAAATATTAAATATATAAGTAGAATATAAATATAGGTTTTAATAGGATTTAGTCTATATATTTACAGCTATTTCTATTAAAAGTACTAGAATAGTAAACTATATATTTTAAAATATTTCAAAATTAATACCTGTATAGATTGATATATTATATATTTTGAATTCTAACATTTTAAAATACTATAACTTTTAGCTATCTGTTTATCTGTTTAATTAGTATAGTAATCTTTATATTTAGTAAAAATTACTAAAAAGATGCAGAGTTACTAGAATTTTAAATTAATAAAAAATATTTTAACTTTTAAATAATAAAAAATTGAGAAAGTATATTCTAGTTTTAAATAGTTAGTTAGGCAGAGTATAGTATCTGCTGTTAATATTTAATAAACTAAATAATGTAATAAATATTTAAATATAATAACCAGCCTTGTACCCTTGCTTTGCTCTGGCTGCCGCACAGGCTGTTATATACATTCCTAATTGGAAATATGTACACGTTGTATGTATTATTATAGTAGAAGTAACCAGCTGTATACTAATTCTGCCATGCCCCTGATGATCGCTTGAGAGTAAGGAGGTCGAGGCATCCAGTAATTAATTAATTAATATATTACCTGTAGATATTTTATAAATACTAAAATACTTATTATTTAATATTTTTTATATTCTACTACTACCACAGTTTATTTTTTTTAAAAAACAGTTGTTTTTTTACAAGTATTTATCTTTTAGACTGTTAAAATTCTTAAATTAAATTATTTTATTATATTATATATAAAACCTAGTTATTATATATTAGATTAGTATTATACAGCTGTTTAGTACTGTTTAATTATATAAATAGTAACTAATTAAATACTACTACTATATAAAATAATATATATTTCTACTATAGTTTTAAACTAATCTAAACTATAGTACTAAAAAAAATAAAAAACTAATAATTTGAATATATAAAAATATATAAATATAGTTTACAGCCGCAGCTGCTTTTATAAATCTATATTTTTTATAAATAATACTATTTTTTTTAGTAATACTGCTGCTGCTGTATATACTACTAAAACTAATAAATTAAATTTAGTATAGTTATACTGCTGCTAATAAAAATAAAAATAGTAATAATAATAATAATAATAATAATAATAAAAAGAAGAAGTTTTTTATAGGCTTTAAATTTTTAAAAAAGCTGCTAACTAAGTTTTTTATCAGCTAATATATTATTAATTCTACTTCTATTATCTACTTTTCTACTAAAATTATAGTTTAGTAGTTTAAAACTACTATTAATAGTTAAAATACTTTAGCAGCTGTTTTTTAAACTATAGTAGCTGCTACTAATACTATAGTAGCAGCTGCTAAGGCCTAGATTAATACTATTTATTATTTAATAGCTATTTTAATACTACTACTAATTAAAAAGAGATAAAAAGATAAAAAAAATAATAATAAAAATAAGCTTATAGTTTAAAAGCTGGGCCTTTAAGCAGTTATATTTTTTAAATAAACTATATATCTAAATTAGCTATTTATATAATTAATTAAAATTTTTAGTTTTTAATTAATTAATATATAAAAACTATAGTAGATAAACTATTAGAATGAATTATAGTATAATATTAATATAAATAAATAATTAAATTTATTAAATACTTTACTAAACCAGTAATTATTTTAATTATAAAATTTTTTAAAAATTTTTTATATATAATATTTTTAATAGTAGTTATATTTGGCTAATAAAAAACAGCTAGCCTAGTTATATCTGTTATATAAAAAATACTATATATAGTTCTTTATATAAAAATAGTAGAAAATAAAAATCTACAGCTATAGTTTATAAAAACTAGTTTTAAATATAATTTACTATTATTATAAAGTAAAGATAGACTAAAAACTGCCTATAAATAAATATAAATAAAAGTTTATTTTTATTTAAATATAAAATAATCTGTAAAATTAACTATACTAAGCTAATATAATTATTAATAGAAATTTTAGTTTTAAGTAGGTATAGCTATAGGGTTTATATTAATAAATGTATTTTATTATATAAACTACTTGATATATATATATATTATAGATAAATAATTAGTATACCTAGTTTTAGCTGTAAAACTAATAAAAATAAACTAAATTAGTTAATAGTATATAAAAACTTATATATAAATTTTTTAGTATTATTATTAATATTATTTATTAAAATTTTTTAGCTGTATAAATATTAGTTACCCAGCCCAGCAGCTTATTAAAATAGTAACTATTAAATTTATTTAAAAAAATATTATAAACTATAAAAATTATATATTTAGTAGAAAAGCTGATATCTAGGCTCTAATAAAATAAGCTGTAAGAAATATATATTTATAAAAGTTCTAAATATTCTTAATTTAGTTTATATTAAAAAGTAAACTAATTTAGCTGTAGAACTATAGTAATATAATATATTAACCAGCTATAGAGTATATATTTCATTTTTTAAATTTTTTATAAATAGTAGTTTTTATAGAGCTGTAGAATATAGAATAAGTATTAAAAAAATATTATAAATAGGCTATAGTAATATTTAAATAAAATTCTTTTTACTATAAATATTTATATAGAATCACCATTAAAAAAAACTAGAATACTACTAAACAGTTTATAGGGTAATACCTAATATTATCTAATATTTAGTAAACTATTTTAAAAGTATAGTAGTACTATATAAAAACTTTATCTTAAATAATTAAATCTATATTTTACAGCTTAGCTGTAAAATTAGATTATAAATTAATTAAATAAATAAATATATTAGTTGATTTAAAAAAATAGAATTTAAAATAGGTTATATAGCTATAAAATAAAAGTAGAGCTACTATATTAAAAAGTATTCTATAAATAACTTTTTTACTAAATAAATACAGCTTATTATATATAGTATAGTATAGTATAAAAATATTTTTCTAGTATTATTAGTATTTTAAATAAAATAGTAAACTAGTAGTTTTTATATAATAGCTGTTATAATACTATTAAAAATTATATATTATAAATTATTTAGCTAATATTTTGATTTTTTAGTTTAAAAAATATAGTTAGCCGGCTAATTTACTAGTTTTTAATATTTAATAATACCTTTAGCCTATTTTTATTAGCTAATTAAAAAAAGCTAAAAATTTATAAGTAAACAGTTTTTAGCCCTCAACAGCCTATTTATAAAAAAAACTGTAGTTAATTTTATAATTAAAAATAGCTAGAGGCTTCTATATCTGAAAAATTTAATAGATAAAATTATTTATAAATAATATTTTAAATTTATTTTACAGTACTAGTAGTTTATCTACTAAATTAAATAATAGTACTATTATAAATAAAAACTGCAAAACAAATTTAAATATAAAAACTATTTTTTTATAAAATATTAGATACTATATTTTATTATTATTAAGTAGACTGAGGGCCCGGTAGGCCGTCTAGAATATAAAATAAAATATACTATTAATAGTATAAAAATTTGTAAAGCCAATAAACTTTATTTTAATAGTTAAAAAAGCTGTAAATAAAAATATTTTGTTATATTAAAGCTATAGTAATATATTTAACTAATTATAAAACTTTACTACTACAGCTGCTATAATTTTATATTTTTTGTTATATTTTAAATAAAGTATTAAAATATTTTATATACTAATAACAGATCTATTTAAAATCTAACTAAACTATTTTTATATTATATTTAAAAAAGGCTATTAATATACGAAAGAAAAACTTTAGGCAGTTTATAATCTACTATATATTTATATTTTTAAAAAATAATACAGTCTACTGGTTTAGAAAATAGACTATAAAGACTGTAACTAGTAAATACTTTTTATAAATATAAAAATAAAAACAATATATAACAGCTATTATTAGACTGATATAATTGCTTTTAAAGTACTAATTTATTTTATTTTTAATTTAAAAATATAGTATAGTATACTTTAGATTTTTATATATATACTTAGTAATATACTTAAATATTTTAATATTTTAGTAGATTTAAATATTAATATAATAATGCAGCTGTAATAAAAAAAACAAATTATATAATATAGTTTATATATTATTAATTTTAATTTTTTAATTATAAATTATTTTTTAAAAGTTGTCCCAGGCTGGTATTAACAGCAATAAAAAACTTACCTATTTTGTTAAAGTAATATAGTTTTTTAATATATAACTAAAAAATATTTTATATAAAAAATTTTATTAGTATCTGGATTTTCTCTAGTATAGTATCTAAGAATTACATAATAAACTATAAAAATTATAAACTATATATATATATATATAAATTTATATAGCTTTAGTTTTATATCTAGATCAAACAGTTTAATTAAAATAATTTTATTTATAATATCTAAATCTAAAAATTGATTATAGTCTATTAAAAAATAAAATAGTAATAAAATAGGCTATATTTTTAATATTTTAATATTTAAAACTAAACTAGTACCGGCCTAAAAATCTTAATATTCTTAACTTAATAAAGCAGTTTTTATTTTTTTGATTTATAAATATATATAATAAAATCCGGATAGTTATTTATAAATTAGCTGTAGAATAGTCTATTTTAAATTTTTAGCTAATTAAAATTTATTTTTATAGTAATAAAAAGTAATACTAGGCTATAAATATATATAATAACTATAATATTATAAAAAAACTCTTATATATAGTATAAACTATTTATATAATTAAATAGTAAAACTATTTTATAGTTTAATTTTTTAGCTGTAAAGTTAATACTATTAGTATATACTATTAAATTTATAGTTCTACTGTAAAAATTAGTCTATAACTTATTTTAGTTAAATTTTATCTATTTTTACTTATTTTATTTAATAGTTATTTCTATGTCTACTAAATACTACTGCTATAAATATCTAGCCTATTAAAAGTATATTAAACTTATTTTTATAAATAAAAATATAATATATATAAAATACTTATACAGTTAACCGGTTATTTTTATAGTTTAATTTATTATTAAAATTTAAAGTAGTATTTTATAAAGCTGTAGGCTCCAGTACCAGCCCGGGTTACTATATAAAAAATATAATATAAACTAAAATAAAAAGTATAAAAAAATTAATACAGATTTGCTGCAGCTATTCTTTTATAATATATAAATATAAAATAATATTTTAAAATATATAATAGCTGTTATTAGTATCTATATTTAAAATAACAGCTGCTATTTTAAATAAAAAAAAAATATACTACTAATAGTTTATATTTTTTTACTATTAGATTAATCTATAATATTAATATAATATTAATTAGTATAAATATAAATTAGCCTTATATAGCCGTTCTTATATACACTAGTATATTAGAATATATAGATTAATATTATACTAAGTATAAATATTATTACTAAATTTTATATTATAAAACTATACTTATATAAAAAAAAATAATTATTTTTATATTTTAATAGTATATATAAATAAATTAATTAAATTAAAATACTTACCAGAATATTTCTACTAGTAATATATTTATTAATTTAGTAATTTATAAATATAAATACTACTGTACTGTTATAATAGCAAATTTTAAATATAAATTAATAACTGTTAAAATTATTGTAAAAATAAAGATTACAGAAAAAAAAGTATAGTAACTAAAGATAAAACTATATTATTTTTTATATAGTATTTTTTACATATAAAAAAAATAAATAAACTATAAATTTATTTATTAATTTAATATAAAGCTATATAGAAAAAATACAGTAAATCTATACAGCTAAAATTATATAGTTTAACTAGTTATTAATAAAAATAATAAATATATAGTATATTTTATACTGGGCTGTATAATTATTCATAATACTATAAAAACTTTTTATATAATTAAAATTATTTTTTTAAATAGTAGATAGCTGATAGGCTTTATTATTAATAAATATCTAAACAGTTAAAAAAAGTTTAAAAATAGATTTAAAAGCTGATATTTTATATAGTCTGCTGTATAGGTAAAGCAGTACTAGTTTAAGAAACTATTTAAAAAATAAAAATATAGTTTAATAATAAAAATCTTTTAACTATTTAAGAAAAGTTTATTAGTAATAATTTATAAATATAGAAAAAGCAGCTATAAATAATAATTAAAATATAATTTAAAAATATATAAACTAGGATTCCAGCTTTAAATAATAAATTAAAAATTAAAAAGTGGATACTAGCAGTAATATATTTTATATAAAAAGCTAATCTATAAGGAATTCAACTATTTAAAAAAAGTAAACTTTAAAAAAGCCGAGCAGTATTAAAAAACTATAAAACTAGTAGAAAAATAAAAATTAGTATATAAAAAATTATTAAAAATCGGAAAAAAGATATTCTAGGCTATATAAATTATTATAATTTAAAAACGATTTTAGTCTATTTATAGAAATTCAAAAAGTTTAAAAATATTAAGAATTCAGCCTATAAAAGTAAAACCTGCAATTTTTTGATTTTTAAAGGATAACTTTTCTAAATAGGAAGGTGGATCTAAAAAATTATATAGTTAAAAAGTTTAAAATTCTCTATATTAGAAAAGCCTAGTTTTAGAAAAATATATTTAGAATTAACTAAGAAATCAACTTTTGATTTAAATACCTTTATTTTTGTGTATAATAGTAGAGATACTTCTGATTATCCACTATATATTTAGAATAAACAAAGATTTTAAAGCTAGTTAAGTAATATTACTATTAGAATATCTAAAATAAAAATATTTATTAATATTTAAATAACTATATAATTCAGAAACATAAAAGCTTTTGAAAAAAAACTACTATAAAAACTATTTTACCTATTTTTAGTTGCCGACCAGCTATAACAGTATATATTTATAAACTTTTATATACTATTAAAAAATATATAAAAATATAATATAGTATATATAGTAGTAGACTAGTTTTTTAAGTAGATAGTATCTATTCTATATATAAAAAATATTATTATATAGAATATAGTTTATTTATTTATTAAATCTATCTATATTTAGATAGGATTTTTAGTTACTATTATTTTTAACAGAGAATTTTAGTTTATTTTAAAATTTTAGCAAAAGGTTTGTTATATTTTTTAAATTAAGCTGAAATTTTCTACAGCTTATTATTTTTAAACTAATAAATATATTAAAAATATAAACCAGTACTTGGTCTAAAAACTAACTTTGTTTATTAAAAATTATAATAATAATCAGTTAAAATTACTACTGGTAATAGACTTTACTGCTGTTTATCTACTATATATATTTTTTAAAATATTTTTATTTTAAATAGAATATAGATACTAGCTTTAACTATTTTTTAACTAAAAGCTTTTAGCAGATACTAGACTAAAAAATATTACTATTACTTATACTTAAAGTACTATAACTTATTTTAAAAATATTTAAAAATTTATTAAAGCTAATAATGTTATTAATTTTTTAAAATAAAAAATCATATAGGCTAACTGCTCCTAAAAGAACTAATTAATTTAAATAAAACGCAGATTTTATATACATTATTTTAAGTAAAATTAAAAAGAGTTGTTTAAAAAATTAGCTGATAAATAGTACAGTTTATATAAAATTTTAAAATAAAAAGAAAATATATCTTAAACACAGTTGCCTACCAGTTTTAAAGTATATTTAGCATTTTATTTTAAAAAGTTTTAATCTGTCTTAACCAGCAATCTGCTGCTAAAGCAGATTTAAAAATAGGCAGAACTAATTAATATAAATAAAAATATAAAGTATAAAATAAATTAACTATTTAACTTTTATATATAATAAAAGTATTTAATATACTATACTAAGTAGAAGGGCTTACATAAAGTGGATTTAATATAGTATTTTATTAATAATTTAAAAAATATTTTTATACTTTTAAAAAGGTTTTATAACTTTTATCTAATAAGTTTTAGTTTTCTAAAATATTTTTTAGCCTAGCTAAAACCAGTAGTAGAAAAGGCCTTTAATTTTAATTATTTTTATAATAATTTTATCTATAATCCTAATAAATAAATATAGTCTACTATTATATTATAGAAATAATTTTAAAAAGACTATAAAAACACCTTTTGCCTGCAGACAGCTAAAGCTAATCTGGGGGGTAATATAAGGGCAATTCTATAAATATAGTTTATTTAGCTAATTCTATTTAATACTTTTAGTATATTTATTTTGTTTCTTTTTTAGGCTGTTCTATAATAGATAAGCTGCAGATGTATGTTTTTTTTCTCTTTCTTTTTATATTTAATATTTTATATCGTTAGTACTAAATTAGTAGAAAAGAAACTAATTTACTCTGCTATAATATATTTAATTAAATATAAAATATTATTTTTAAAATTAATATTCTTAACTATATTTCAAAAAAATCTTATTATAGTATAAAAATAATAAGATACTATACCTAGTTATATACTTTTTTGAAAAATATATTTTTACTGAATATACTTATAAGATTTATAACAAAAAATTGCTTATTATTATTTATTACTTTGAAAAATAAAACTCTAAGCTAAAAAAAACCTTAGTACTAATATAAATTATTATTAATCATTATAATTTAAAATATTTTATATTTATAAAACTACTATACTGCTAATAAGCCTAATAATTAAAATTTTTATTATTTTTTAATTTTAAAATTATTTATAAATTTAGTAAATATAGTATTAAACCCAACAGCCTAACTAAAAGATTAAAAGATTTTTTGTTAAAAAAAATATATATCTACTATACAGAAGCTAAATAATCTTAAAATAAAAAATATTAATTTTATTTATTTATTAATATTACTTTTAACTGCACTAAAAAGCAATAACAATAAAAAAATAATTTTAAAAAATATTAAAAATATACTAAAAGTAAGATTAGTACATATTTCATATATCTAAAAATTAAAGTTTTTAAAAATAAATAAAATCTGTAATTTTGATTTAAAATATAAAATTTCTTTTATATAGTTTATAAAAAAAAATAAAGAAATTTAAAAAATACTAAAGGCCTTAGCTATTAATCAAAACTACTATCCAGATATATTACTAGTATTAAAAAAACCCTTTTTATTTTATAAAAATTAACTATAAATACTAAATAATAAATAAGTTAAAGCCGACTTAACTAAATTAGCATATAATAAATCTATTTTCAAAAACTTTAAAAAAGTCTATATATATAAGCTTTTAGTTTAAAAATACTACTGGCCTAATATCTACTTATATATAAAATAATAAATAAGAAACTATTACATCTGCTAAAAAGTAATCCTATTTAAAAAGAGTATAAAAATATATAGATTTCAAAACTAATAAAAAAAACTAATTATATATTTAGCTGGGAAGGTGGTAAGGTGCCCTTAACTAAGAATAAGTCCTTTACTATATTTTTTAGTTTACTACTATTTTTAAAACTATAGATTTAAGACTATTTATATATATTAAAATTACTATATTAAAAATTATAAGTAAACTTATAGTATAGAGATACTGGGGTAGTTACAGAAAATAGTACTACTATATATTAAATATTTGTAAAAAATATAGCCTTTTAGTATATAGAATAGTATAATATATAGAATATTATAAAAGTTTATTAAATACTTTATTTAAATACTTATTTAAATAAGTTAAATTTCTAAGCTAAAAAAGGCTTTATTAAGCTGTTAGTAAAGTTTTTTCTATATTAAGATACTTAAATATTATCTATCTTTTTAAATAAATATTTTTTATAGAAAATAAATATATATTAAGTAATAAGGCAACGTTTTAGTAGCAGCAGACAGAAATAAATTAATAGTAGTAATAATAAATAAAATAGCCAGAAACTATAATTTCTGTTATATAGTTATATATTTTATTATTACCTTAATAGTTTAAATTATATATTTTAACTATTAGTTTAAGAATATACTGCAGTTAAATAATAATATTTAATACATAAATACAAAAAGGTTTTTTTAAAAGGATAATATTAAGTAGGTATTATGATTAAAGATAATAATAACTGAAAAAGCCCAGTTATAGCTTTAAAAAATTAAATAATAGTAATTTTTTATTTGTTAGTATTTACAGTTGAATAGCCAGAAATTATACTAATATACTTTATAAATTTATTAATACTTATAAAAATTTAATTATTTCTATTTTTAATAGCCAGAAATATAATAGAATTTATAGTAAAATCATAGAATAGTTTAGTAATAAAAACTATTAGCTGCAGTATAATATACAGGTAATAGTTACAGATTTGATTTTTAAAATATTATAAATATTAGTTAATATAGTTATATAAATATATAAATACCTTATAAATAATAAGACTGTATAATTTAAAAAGGCACTTTTTAAAGCCTTAATAGTATTTTTTATTATAAATAATTTCAAAAAGTTTATATATAAGTAAATAGAGAATATAGATCTAGAGTTTTTTAATAATAATATAGCTGCTGTCCGCGGCAGTATATTTAGATGTTTAAAAATTAACTAGTTTATTTTAATTAATATTATATAAAATGTGTTTTATTATATAGAGTAAACTGTTTATAATATATATAAAATCTGCAGTAGAATTGGATATAAGAATATATATAATTTTAATTATATAAAAGGTATAGCTATTATAAGTATACTATTTAAACTTATCGGCAATCTTAATAATATAGATAATAAAGGATTTTTTTATTAAATAGTTTTCAAATTATACTTATAATTTTACTTATTAAAAGTATATTAAACTTTTTTCTATAGTAAATAAGATAGTATACTTATAATAGTATTAGTAATACTAGAATAGTAATATATAATTAAATATAATTATTAAATATACTAACTTACTTAGATAAGATAAAGATTAAGATATTTAATACGATAGTATTAAATATAATTTATTTTAACAGAACAACTATACTGGAATAATTAATATAAATAGTTAAAAATATATATAGGTGTGCTGCTTATATTACATATAATATTTTCCCACATATATAAAAAAAATTAAAAATAGAATTATTTATTTTATAATTTTATTTAGAAAGTTAATAGATATATGGCTTATAGACAGCCGTATATTTTTACTACTATTTTTTTTAAAAATGTTTATTTATTAATTTTTAGAAATAAATCTGTACTAATATTTAAGCTATTAGAATTAGCCTATATATTATATAATATAGCTAATAATATAAAAAAAACTTTTTATAACTATTTTAATAAATAGTTATACTATTCAAAAAAATAAATATTCTGCTTTTATTAGTATATTTTACTTTAAGTAGTAATATATAGTTTAGGGGTAGTCTAAAACCGGCCTTAGACAAATATTTAGTTTTAGATTATAAAATAAAAGATAATAAGGCGGCGGTAGCTCTAAACAGCTGTTTAATAAACAGATAATTTAAAGTATTATTTTAATATTTAATTTAAACAACTCTATATATTTTTATTTAATTAGAATAAGCAGTAGTAAATATTTTAGTAGTGTAGAAAGTCTGTATAATATAGTAATAATAGCTATAAATAAAAGTAGACTATAAAATATAAGAATCTAAATGATCTAATTCTGTAATATAGTTTTTAATATAAAGTACAGCAGTATATTTATTGCTGCTTAAGATACTAATTTTTAAGTAATAGTTAATAATTACTAGCAACAACAACTTATAAACTATTTTAATAAAGAAGAAATTAGTATTAACTGGATAGCTGTATATTCATAATCTAGTATTATTTTTAAACTTAAAAACATAGTTACTCTTATAAAGGACAATAATTCTTTTAACTAAAAGTATAATTTAAAAATAGAAAAAATAATAATATATTTTGTAGTATATATAGGTGTTTTTATTAATCTATTTAGTACTATAACAGTCTAAATTAAAAAATAAAATTATAGTAGAATTTAATACTAGTAATTTATGTTTTGTAATTAGAAATAATTCCTTTATATTATATAGTATTAATACTAATAAGAATATTTAAGAAAAGATTCTTAACTAGATAAATATATATTTTAATATAGATAAATACAGAAGTAAATATATAAATATATGGATTTTAATACTTCAAAAAATAGATATTTAAAATAATATACTGTTTAGTCTAGTATTTTTAATTTATACTTTAAATAACCACCATCTTATAGACTTTGTCTATATTTATTTTTAAAAATTAAAGTAAGTTAATATTATTAATTATAGTAGTACAGCTAATATTAATACAAATTTTAATAAATTTAGCTGTAGTATTTAAACCAACTTTTACAGTAGCAGATTTAAAAAGATTTTAAAATTAGAACTTTTTTATTAATATTATTATTATTAACTTATGGGTTATATTAATTTAATATAATAATAAAGTTGTTATTAACAGCTGCTGTAAGTTTAGTAGGTACTAGTTGTAAAGGTTCTATAGTATAATACTATAAATAAATATATAACTTATTTTTTAAAGGGAATAATATAATATAATTATTATATTAAATAAAGAATAATCTGTCTACAACAGATATAGTAGGAAAAGATATATTTATAGAAAAAGGTTTTTAATAATTATAAAAAATATAATTATAAAAAAATATTACTGTTTTTTTTAGTATAGTTAATCTTAATATAGGTAATATATATATTATTATACTTTTTGTAGGATATATTATCTTTATTATATTAGTTATCATTATTATACAAGTTATTTTTTATATACTAGTATTTAGGGCGATATTTAGGGCTATGAAAATAATTAAAAAAACTAGGGATTAAATATTTTTATTAGGGGGCTTATAGATATTGGGAATTGTTATATATATTAGGAATAGGATTAATATATACACCCCTAGATAATATAGAATTAGTTATAGCAGTATATATATTATTATAATTACAGCTAAAATAATTATTACAGTTACTAGACCAATTATTTTACTGGCTGTAATTAATATTCTAACTTTAACAACTTTTATACTATTAATTCTAGTTCTGGCAACTGTTATTACTGTTATTATATTAATTCCAGGGCTGTTAATTATTGATATTTTAATTTAACAACTGTAAGCTGTATTATATTCAATTATTTTCAAAAGTATATAAAAATTACTATTAATAAGGCTGCTACTGTTTATTTAGTTATAATAAGTTGTTTAACTGCCAGTTTAACTGCCAACAGTTTTAAAACAGGTAACTAAAATATTTTTAGATATTATTAGTATAATAGTTATAATTATTTAAACAATTATTATAATAATCTTAGAACTATTTTTATTTATAGGATTTTTAATTACTATAGGATTAGGATTAATTACTATAATTACAACTATATCTGTTAGTTGTATATACTAGATCTTTTATTTTTACTATTAATTATTAAAACTTTTTTAAAACTGCCTAATAGACATCTGCTCTGTCAGCTTTGTTAGGATAATATAAAAATAAGTATTAATATAGTTTTATAAATATAATAATTAATTAAAAGAATTATTTATATAAGTAGTATAAATATAGTAAATTATATTTTAAATAAACTAACTAATCAGCTTAGAATTTATATTATTAAATTTATAGTATATACAGTCTAGTTTTAGAAGTACAGCAGATAAATTGGAATAAAATTAATCCAAAAGACCTTCAATCTAACTGTTTTTAAAACTTACTTTAGTAATTATTAACTTTTTAAGTTTAGATATACTGGAAGTAAATTAAATTAAACCAGTACTATATAAGTTTAATAAGTTTCTTACTATACTAATAGGCAGTATTATATATATAATTATAAAAATATTTATATTCTTATAAAATATATTACAGCTAATTTGTTTAACAGGTTTATTATTATTTATATTAAGCTAAAAAAACTAATTTCTTTAGGCTTTATATTCTTAATATAAATTATATATATATTAGGATTATTTTTATTAGGGTTAATAAAGCTAGGATTATTATATTAATTATAAAGAGGTAGAGAAGGATTGTTGTTGCTGCTAAAATATTTTTTAAAATTTTTTATACAGCTAAGTAATTATATAAGTATATTTTATATTTATATTAATAGATTAAATAAAAAAGAATTAGTATTGCCAGTACTAAATTATTTAAAACCAGGTAGTCAAAGACTAGGTAGTCTAGAACTAGGTAGTCTAGAACTAGGTAGTCTAAGACTATGTAAGGGCCCAAACAGCCCTTCCAACCTTCGCGGATATCCGCGAAGGGAAATGTATATAGACAACCTAAGGCGGCGGCCACGTGACGGCTAAGCGAGCCGGCCGCGGCCGCCTCCAAGGGCGGCGGCTGCCTCGCAAGTTAGGCAAAGCAGCAACAACACCTTAAGGCAATACATTAACACCCTTGGCTTCGCGAGAGCTATTCGTTCATCACGCTATTTCACCCCTTAGCCCTTATAGACTAGGTAGAGGTCTAGATAGCCCAGTACTAAATAAACTGAAAGCAGCACCAATTATCTTTTTAGTAGATTAAATTAGTTAATAAGCAGAATAATTAATATTAATATAATAATATTTGTAATATAAAAATAAAAGATATTTAAAAGCTAGAGACTTAGTATTAAAATCTGGAATAAAAGTAAAAATATTAATATTAGTACTGTTGATATTAAAAAATAGAAAATTAACTTAATTAAAACAAGATTAGTATAGGTACTAGGTATATTGCTATATATATATATTTAAATAGTTAATTATTTTAAGATCCAGAATGCTTAATACTCTTAAAATAATTAATGATTTTACAATAATTAATAAAGGCAGGATTAAGAACAGGAAATATAAAAGATTAAGGGGTAAACAATCTATTTAGATATTTACTAGCTAAAAAAGTACTAGAAATAATATATCTTAAAATCTAGGGTGTTTAAGTATTAATATTTTTAATATTTTTAACTTTTTAATACTCTGGTATTTTAAAACTAATATCTATTAATTTAACAGAATTATTTTTGAAAGGTGTAATAGAACTTAGTATAGAAACATTTAATAAAATAGGCTTTATTAAATAAGGGTTTAGTATTAGTATAACTTGGAACAGCAAAACTAATATTAATAATAGCAACAAAGTATTTGTTAATAATTAAAAATATATATATTTTAAAAAAATAATTTAATAAAACTATTAGGTAAGTTTTAAAAATAACTGTTACTCAGCTAAACAGTAAATAGATTGGAACTAATAAAATATTTAGTAGTATATTTAAAAAGATGCAGATATTTTTAAATAAAACAGACTTATTAAGGTTCCAGAAAGAAGAGTATATATAGTTTTCTATAAAAGGCAGAATTAGTATAATAAATATAATATAGTAAGTTTAAAAAAAGTAGAACTATTAGGTTAATTATAAAAGGTATAAATATTACTGTTAAAATACTTAATAATTTAATAGGCAAGTTTAGATGATATTAATACTACTAAGTAAACAGATATATAGATAACCTACTAAATAAATACCTTTAAATACTCTAAACTAATAAAATTTTTAATATAAAAGTAGAAATATATAACAGGGAGGTGTAAATAACTAGATAGAAATATAAATAATAAGAATAATTAATATAGAAATTAGAAATATAGGTAATATAAAATATAAATTCAGCAAAAATAATTTATATATAAAATTATTTAAATAAATTATAAAATAGCGCTAGAACTAAGTAGGGCAGATAACCTACAGACAAATACAGGTATAAATAGCAGAATATAAAAATTAAAAATATAACTAGAAAAAATCTCAAGATGTAGAAATATAGAAAAGATAGAAGTATTTAATACAGTAACCCAGCAATTAAAAAGAATAAAATAAAGAAAAAGTATAAAGAATAGTATATTTTTTAAGGACAATTCTCTAGACTATTTTAATATAAGAATATACTACTATATTATATAGAATAGTCAATTATAATAAAAATATAATTAAATTTATTAATATTAAGATAGTTATGAAGAAGAAAGTTTGGGAGGTTGATTAAGCTAAATAATATCCGCAAGGCGGAAACAAACAGCAGAATATTAACAACGTCAAAATCTACAACAGCACTGTTATTTCTACCACCCAGCCAGACTAAGAACCAGACGCCAGCCCGCTCTTTGACAGAGATATTAAAGTTAATTTATAAATTAAAATTAAATATTCTTATGAAATATAATATTGTAAATATAATCTCTGCAGCAGTTCTCTTTAGTTTAAAAATATTTTAAATATTATAATTCAATATTTTGAATATTATAATTAAATATAGCTTTAGTAATATACTATTATTATATAATTTTATATTATTTATAGTTTATATATATAAAATCTTTATTTACAGCTTACCCAGTGGAGTATTTATTTTTAAAAACTTTTATAATTTATAAAAGTTTTTATTTAGTATATAGTTGTTTAAAAATCTGCTATACTTACAGTAATTATTATTATATAAATAATACTATTTATACTTTTTTATAACAGTATATTAGTTAAATATTTTTCTATTATAGTTTAGATTAAGCTTAGGAGATGGCTAAAATATATTTGTATAAACTAAGTATATTAAATTATACTTTATTTACTACTTTGTAGATTTAAGTATAGTTTTATATATATTTATTATAGTAATAAAAATAAATTATAAAGTATTACTGTAGACAGATTTTATTTTAATATTAAGTATAAACTTTAGTACTACTAATAATTATTAAGTCTATAAAGATTTTTTATATTTTAATATTATTTAGTAATATTAGTATAGGCTGTATGTTAAAACTATATAGTATAGTATATAATAAAAATAAAGAAAATTTTTATTTAGAGCATTAAACTGTTTCTTTTACCTAAAAAAGTTATTTTAATATTTTTTATTAATAATATCTATAGATATACTTTTTATATTAAAATATTATTTTCTATATTTTTATTAATTATACTAACATATTTTTTATTATCTTTTTTAACTGTACATTTTAAAGAATATCTGTTATTATTCTTTTATACTATTATATATAATATAGTATACTCTACTAAAGCACCGGAAGATTAGTATAAAAATAATTATATAAATTTAAATATATATAAATATTTTATTATTATTAGATTATGTAGAGTACTTCTGTACCTGTTTTTTTTACAGCTGGTATTTTATTACTATAAAATAAAACTGGACATTTAAACAGGATTTTATTATTTAAAATTATAGCCAGTAGGCGGACAAATAGTCTTAGCATTTTCTATACTATTATTATATTTCTTACTATACATATAATTTTTATAAACTTAACAGTTTTTAAGTAGATAATCTTTTTAGTATTTTATATATATATATATAAATATAGCTGTTATTATCTTTATATTTAATAAAATAGCTAATATAAGTATACAATACAAGTTTATATACTTTAATATAATAAAAATATTAAAATTTATTAAAATATAGATTTAATAACTAAATATATAAACTTACTCTACTAGTATAGTATTGGGCTTTTAATTATAAAATTTATACTACTTTAAAACTAGTAGTAGTATTTTATTTAGCTGGACTAGATAATTAATAATATAAACTGCTATATATACTATTTTAAACTAAAGGTATTTAAATAAGCTAGTATTAATTAGTATAATTTTTACTATTAATGTAATATACTATTTATATTATTTTTAATAGGTATTTTAATAGTAATAATATAAAGCTGATATTAAATATATAATATTCTTAGACTTATACTAAGTATAGAATTTTATAAACTTTTATCTACTGTTAAAGTACTATTCTATAATATACTAACTTCTAAATACTTTATATTATTTATTAAATAAATAAATATATTACTAGGCTTATTTTTAAAATGTTTTATAAAACAGATTTTAATACAGCTAGTATGTAGATAAGAAACTAAACAGTATTTTTTATCCTTAAGATCAAGTGGTTTAATATACTATATATTATAACTTTAGATATTATAAAAACTCTGGCCTTTAATTATTAGTTTATATAATATCTTTTTATATATTTCTTTAATATTATATATTTTATAATAGAAGTTTAGGGGCTTGGCTATTTTATTATTCTTATTTTTTTAAATAAATATAAGTCTTAATTTACTAATATATCTAAGGTATTAGTATAAAAAATATAAATCTGACAAGAGACTGCTCAGCCCAAAGAGTGTTAAGATGCTGATCTAACTAATTATCTGCTCTAAAGGATCCTCGGATTCCTTTTACACCCCTTTAGATATAGAACTGTACTTTTAGGCCGACAATCTGGACTATTTATATATATCTCTTGTACAGTGATTTTATTTGTAGGCGCCTGTATAGCCTGTAGTACTACTTCCAATAGTAAGCTTTTTTTATTTAGAGTAAAATATACCCGGCTGTAGTTACTACTAAAAATCTACAGCTGTATTAATATAGTAGTAGTAATATTACCTTTATTTTTTCTATGATTTAAACCTGTGTTCTTTGGGTCTTACAAAATAAATACCTGGCCTTATAATCTGATAAGAGACCGCTCGGCCAAAAAAATACTAATCTAACTAATTATGTGCTTTAAAGGATGCTTAATTTTTTCTATCAAAATCTACAGCTGTAAATTAAAATATTTATATAGATTTTTTTTACTATAAGTTTTAATTACTAAAATAGAACTGTTACTAGTATAGTTTATAATAGTATTAGTCTTCTAATTTTTAATTTTATTTATTAGTATACTATATTTTATACTATAATTTTAATATATTTTAATATAGAAAAAAAACTATACAGTATATCTAGGCTATATTTTATATTTATAGTAATTTTTATAGCTTTATTGTTGCTAAAATTAAAACATAGTTTAATTTTAATACAGCTAAATATTTTGCTGTATTTACCTAAAATATTTAAATATATATAGTTTTTATTATAGTTTTTATATTTAATAAAAATATTAAAATTGGTATTTAAGTATAGTTAGATTTTATATTTTATATTTATATTTTAAATATTTTTTTAATAGGCCTTTTAATATTTATTACTATATTAATAAAAACATTAATATAATAGAAATAAACTATATCTAATATATTTTTATCTACTGTAAAAAATTTAATAGTACTATAGTTTATTTTATAAATACTATATTGTTATATAAATATTTAAATATAAATAAAAATATATATCTAAACTGTAACTACTGCTACTGTAGAAAGTATACTTCTTATTTTTTTTATATTAAAGAAACTATTATATTTATATAAAAATATTATTTAACTACTACCCTTCTACAGATCTTTTAAATAGCCAGTTAATATTTCTCTTTTTATTAAAGCTAAAATTTATATATATTCCTATTTTTAATTTTAAATATTTTAATTACTGTATTAGTAATGCCGGCCTTTTATTTATACTTTTTTATAATATTTTTAAAGTATATAATTAAGTTAAATAGTTTAGTATTATTAAACTTATTATTATTATTTAAACTAATTTTATTTTTATATATTATAATTTATAACAGGATTTTGTTTTTAAAATAATATAAAAATAGAAGTACTGCTGTATAAGGGTTAGTTTTACTTTTAAATATATATAAATCTCAATATCTATATTTAAATATATTAATATAATATAAACGCTTTAAAAAATTATTATAGATATAATATAATAAAGCTAATAATAATATTTTACTTACTAAGTATACTATATTTATACATAATTTAATAAATAAATATATAGATTTCATTTATATACTTAAAAATTTTAGAATCGTTTAAATACTTATTAAAAAAATTTTAAATAGCAAGTTTATAAGCTATTTTTTTATAAAAAGCAATTATTACTTTTATATATTAAAGTATAGTAATATAGATATTAATTGAAATAAGCTAGTATTAAAAAGTCCCTTAGCATTATAAAAGTATAGGTTTATATATATATTATGAAGCTATATATCTTATTTATTATTATTAGTAAATAAATAAAAAACTATAGGCAGTATATTAGACAGCCTTAATATAAGCTTTTTATATTTTTATTTATATTATATAATTTCTACTGTATTATCTATATTATTTAATATATTTAATATATAAACGGTGTTTATAATATTATTTATTATATTTACTATAATTACTATATTTATAAATACTTTAGCAGATATTTTAGGTAATATTAAAGACATTACTACAGATATATATTTGTTGTTTATATTAAATTTTTATTTTTAAATATCATAAAACTTTAGAAATAAAGCTATTTATAAAAACTGCCTTATTTAATTTTTTATAAAAATTATCTTATCTATAAGAACTATATAGTTTTTACAGGCAAGGTAGTTTTTACAGATAAAATAATTTATATAAAAAACTAGGCAAGGCAGTCTTTATAGATAAAACAATTTTTATAAGAAATTATATAAAATAGTTTTTATAAATATAATAGACAAGGCAGTTTTTACAGGTAAGATAGTTTTTACAGGTAAAATAATTTTTATAAAAAATTAAATAAAACAGTTTTTACAGGCGAGGTGGGTTTTATAAAAGATTAGATAAAACAGTTTTTACAGGTAAAATAGTTTTTATAAAAAATTATATAAAGTAATTTTTATAGATAAGGCGGTTTTTACAGACAAGGCGGTTTTTGCAGATAAAATAATTTTATGAAAAATTAAATAGAATAGTTTTTATAGATATAGTAGTTTTTACAGGCAAGATAGTTTTTACAGGTAAAATAGTTTATATAAAAAATTAGGCAAAGCAGTTTTTATAAGCAAGGTGGTTTTTATAAAAAATTATATAAAACAGTTTTTACAGATAAAATAATTTTTATAAAAATTAGATAAGGTAGTTTTTAGAGGCAAAGTAGTTTTTACAGGTAAAATAGTTTATATAAAAAAATAAATCGGACAGTTTTTACAGATAAGGTAGTTTTTATAAATAAAATAATTTTTATAAAAAATTTAATAAAGTACTTTTTACAGATAAGGTAATTTTTATAAAAAATTATATAAAATAGTTTTTATAAATAAGATAGTTTTTATAAGCAAAGCAGTTTTTACAGATAAAATAGTTTTTATAAGTAAAATAGTTTTTACAGGTAAAATAGTTTTCACAGGTAAAATAGTTTTTACAGGTAAAATAGTTCTTATAGATAAGATAATTTTTATAAAAATTATATAAGGCAGTTTTTATAGATAAGATGGGTTTTATAAAAAATTATATAAGGTATTATACAAGGCAGTTCTTACAGGTGGTATATAGCAGCAGAATTTAAAATAAATTATATAATTTATTTTTAGTATACTAGCCGGCCAACTAATTAAATTATTAGAAAGCTGTTAAAATCCACTAATTAGTACAGCTGATTACTTATTACCTAATGGCCAGTCCCGTATAGGGCTCAGCACATACGTGCTTCGCAATAAAAAGAAACTAATTACATGCTCGGCTGGGAAGGCGATGAGGTGCCCTCGGCCGGAGGCAGGGCCTCCGTCACTATTTAAAAAAGTAAAATAAAAATTTCTAAAACCCTTTTCTATATCTAAATATTTATAGTAAAATATATTTATAGACTTTATTATATATTTTTCTTAAAGCCAAGGCTATAATACTATTTTAATAATTATTAACTATTTAATAAAAATAAAGTATTTAATTTTATATAATTCTACTACTAATACTGCTGCTGTTATAATTATAGATATTTAATATTAATAAAAACTATATAGTCTACTATAATTTATTTTTTTAAATAAAAAATTCTAGTTTATTTTTTAATTTTAAAAATCTTTAATATAATAATTAAATATTACTAGTAAGTGTTTTATAGTATACTATACTAAAACTAATAGCTAAACTAAAAAAGTTAGTATAATATTTAAATAATATTTTTATATTTATATAAATTATTTATAAGATAACCAAAGCCAGTAGTTTTCTCAAACTAAAGTTATACTAAATATAATTTATTTTAATATTATTAAAAATATTTTATTTTTTATAAACTACAGCTTTTACTTATATATAGGCTTTAAACTTATAGCAATCCTAAGCCCAGCTGCTAAACATATAGATTAGTTTACTGTCTAAATATAAGCTATTATAAATCTTACTAAAGTAAAGATATTTACTGTCTAAGCCTAATATAAAAAATAAGTAAATTTTTAAATATTTTTTAAAAAAAACTAAAAAAATTATAGCTGAATATTTATTATATCAAAATACTAAAACCCAGTAAAAAGCTTAATTAGAATATTTTAAAATTCTATAAAATTAATAAAATTATTAGCTTATATACTTATTAATTAGTTTTATTTTTCTAGTATAAAAGTATACTTTATATTTAATACTAATCTACTTATTTTTACTAATAAATATTGAGTTTTAGACTAGTATTAACCTCTACTACTATATATAAAAATTAATAAACCAAAAAAATAGAAAATTAAAAATATTTTTAACTTTATTTCTACTATTATTTACAAAAATGCTATAATCTAATTAAAAAGTTGATTTTTTTATTAATTCTTAATATATTCTTCTAAAAATAGGGTAATCTTATACAGAAAAATTTAACCTTTTTAACTATCTAATTTTTATAGCCCCATCTTTCTAAATAGATAACTTATTAATAAAAATATAAAAAATTATATACATTGCCTTTACAGGCTGAGTTTTTAATTTTTTTAGAAGTTTTAAAATTCTAAAAATAAATTAAATTTTTTTCTACAGATTAGTACTATTTTTCGTCTAGAACATCTATTTTCTAATTTTTAGAAGTTTTTTGAATATAGATTTTTTAATTTTTTTGTATAAATAATTTCCTCTACTTTTACTCGGCTTATTAATTATTAACTAAAAGTTCTTACTATATAAAAAACTTTGCTTTAATTTTTCTATAGTTTATTGTTTTTATTTACATACTAATCTACAGCTTTATTTTTTTATTTAGTTTTTTATAATTTTCCAAGTTTATAGAACCCTATTATTGTTACAGGCTGAAAGCATAAACGCACAAATACACAGTTTTAATAATTTCTTTAATTAATTCTCTATCTAAGTTTATATATAATAGTTTATTTTTAATAATACAGTAGACTGTAAGAACCAAGTATACTACTGGGGGTAGCAGACACCGGCTTTTAATAATTTATATTATCTAATACAGCTTAAATATATTTTATAAAAAAAGTTATGCAGTGTGGGGAATACTTTAGAAAATAGTTATTAGTTATTAATATATAAAGTAATATTTTACAGGAAAATTATAAAAATACAGTAAAATAAAATAGTAAAGGTATAGAAAAACTACTTTGCTTTTTTTTAGTAGCAATGTTTTTAGCAGTAGCCTCTTCTGTATCTTCTGTTATAATCTTATTATTATTATTTTTAATCTCTTTTTTTTTAAACTTTTTACTACTAGTTTTGTATATATTATTTATATTAAAGTCTTTCCTATTACTGTCTAATTCTGTATAGGTTCTACTAGACATATATATTTTTAGTATAAATATTATAATATAAAAAATGTTGTCCAGTATTATATTTTAAAAAATAAGATTTTCTATTATAGCTAAAATAGTTTTAATAAACTACTATAAAAAAGAAATGTATTTTAATATCTACTAAAATTTATTTTACTTTTATTGCTTATATTAGGTTGTCCAGCAGTTATAGGCAGCTTTATAAATATTTTTTTTATTTTAAATAAATATCTATACTTTACTACTATATCAGCTGCTGTAGCTAGCTAATTTATATTACTAATAAAATCTTTATAGTATTAAATTTTTTTACTGTTAATATATATTCTGTTGGTACAAACAAAGTAGAATAATTTATTCTAAAAAAAAGTTAAGTACTGCTTTTAAACAGACTTTATTTTTTGTCTAGGGGAGAATTTTATTTATACTAAAATACAGAAAAACTTTATCTATTACAACTTTAATAAATTTAGTAAAAAAGTAGATTGTATTTTTATAGTCTTTTTTTAGTTTAACTGGTATAGCTGGTGGATTAAATAGTATATAACTGTTAACTATAAATTAGTAAAGCAACTGAAAAAAGGTTTAACTAAAGTTTAGTATATTATTGTAAAGGTCTCTAAAATAGCTGTTTTAATTATATATAGATTTCTGTTTTAATAGTATTGGTGCTATAATATTCCAGTAGTTGTTATAAATTTAGTTTACTTTAATAATAGTTTTATATTTTTTTTAAGGTTGCAGTATTACTTAAAGCTGTTTTTATTTACTAGTTTTAAAATTTATTAGCTACAGATTATTCTATTCTGGTTCTACCAGATAAAAGTTTATTTTCTTTATTTTTTTTAATTAATTTAGCTTCTTCTACTTGGCTTACAGTTTCTGTTTTTTAGCTGCTAGATTCTGCCTAACTTGATTAAGATCAGCTTGCCACTATATATTTAGTATACTTATACTGATATTTCTAAAAACAAGCCTAGTAATAGTATTAGCTGCAGAGCTATTTATACTAATATTTATAGTTAATACTCTGTAACTGTAGCCTTTGCAGGGGCGGCCTTAATAATAAAAACCAGCAGAGCATCTGTACTTTTTTAGTCCTAGTATTATTATAAAAAAACTAGTATAATATAAGTAAAATTAGGATTAGTAAAAATAAAATATAAAATAAAAAAAGATAAAAAAAATAGTAATATAAGTTGGGCGGTAGGGGGTAAGCAAACAGTAAAAATTTTAAAATTAAAAAAATAGTAAGACTTTTAAAAGTATAAAAATAAAAGAGGGTTTTTAGGGCAGTTAAAAAAATAGAAAAATATACTTAGTAGTTAAACTGGGGTAAGACTAAAGACTTTTTAAAAGAAAAATAAGAAATAAAGTATTTAGTAAAATATAGTGAAAGATAAAAAGTTTAGAAAATAAAAAAAATATTTTAAATAATATTTACTTTAAGATTAAACTATATAAACTTTATATAGCTAGTAGGCTAGTATATTAAATATATATACTTAGGAAACTCAACCAGTTCTTAAGCCTTGTTAAGTTAATTTATATTATATTACTTATTATATATATTTTTATTTATAAAAAATTTTGCTAGATACTATTTTTTAATTTTAATTTTATTTTTTTAATTTAACTACTTTATTATATTTTACTAGGATATACTCTGGTGTATAAAACTACTGCTTATTTTTTTTAATAAAAACAGTACTAGATTATTTTTCTTTTTAACTAAATAAATCTAGATTAGGGTAGGGTTTAAGGTAAGCAATTAATATAACTAAATATAAATACTAGGTTTTTAAAAAGTTAAGTTAATATGCTAGTTTTCTAATATAATATAGGATTTTAAATAGTTCTGTAAACTAGTCTAATAGTTTTTTATTACTAAAATTACTAATATTATACCTGCGGTGCAACTGGAGTATTACTTAATTATTTATTTTAAATTTTATAGCCTTATATTTAGTACTATATCTGGTATTTATAGTTATAGTAGCCAGCTTTATTACTTTATTAATATTAATATATAATTTAAAACTTCAGATTTTCTAATAGCTGGCCTTGTATACATCTAAGTACTTTTTTATACTTAAAATAAAACTACTCTATTAATAATTATACTAATATTTTAAAAATTTTAAAATAAGCTTTTAGAAATCTAAATAGTATTTATAATATATATAATAATATATATTACCTTTACTAGAGCAGCAGAAAATTTACTGTTTTTTTTATTAAATTTTAATATTTAGCTATAAAAGCTAAAATGTCTAAAGCTGCTCTACTGATTATATTAAAATAAATAATTAATAAAAAACTAAAAGTTATATTATTATACTAAAATTTTTTAAACCCTAACAGGTCGTATCTAAAACTTGTTATTTTTTTAAAAAACTAAAAAACAAAATTTTTTTAATAATTAATAAATATTAAAACTAATTCTAGAGATCTTCTGTTAATCCAGTACTATATATCTTAAAAAACTAGTTTAGATTCTAAAATAAAAACTATTTAAAAAAATCTGTTACTTTAAAATATAATTTTATAAATTTATATACTGTATACTGTTAGTTTTTTTATTAAAAAATTAAATACTATAACTATAAAAAATACTTTTATTATAAATTAAACTACTACTTTATTAAAAATTATTTTAAATCTAATACTAAAATACTATAAGTAGTATTTATATATTTTTTATTTTTAAATTTTTATATTTATTTACTGCACCTGTTATTTTTAAACTTTTATATTTATTTACTTTTAAAATATTATTTTTTTTATTATCTTATAAAGTTTATTTTTAATAATTTAATTTATTTATAGTTTTTATAAGTTTTTTAATTTTATTTTCTACTACATTCTAAATATTTTTATTTATTTAACTTTAGTAAATAATTAAAAAAAGTAAATTTATTTTAAGCTGCTAATAAACCAACTTTTTTATATAATTATATACTATTTTAAAAGCTGTACTTAAAAAAACTTTTATTAAAAAAAACTTTAAAAAATTCATTTATTAGTTATTTTTATTACTTTAAACTTTAAAAATATAGAAATTTTAATCTATACTATAATTAATACTAGATATTTTATTTTAAAAGTAATAAATAAAAGCTGGGCTAAGACCTACTAGTTATTATTATATTTTTTTAAAAATTTATAAAATAATTATAAAATTTAACAGCTGATAAAAAAAGTTAGGCTGTATTATCTACTATATTTAAATAAATTTTAAAATTTATAACTATTTTAAAAAAATATATTTTTTTAATTACCTGTTTTATTTATTATTTAATTATTTTTAATTTTTTATAGCTAAAAGTTTATAATTTTTATACTAGTTAATTTATATATATAGCTTAGTTTATTAGCTAGTACTACCAGAATTATTATAATACTTTATTAAAATCTTAAAAAATTAAAATATTATATAATATATTAATAAAAGTCTACTTTAAAAATATTATATTTTAAAAATTTTAATAAAAATAAATATTTATTTAGTTTTACTAGCTGTAAATACTACTTATATATACTATAATTACTCAGTATTTATAGTAATAATAAGTTAAATTAATAAAGTATTATAGGCTTTAGTTAAGATAAAAAAATAAACCTTATTTAAAAAGTTTAAAAATTTTAAAAATATTTTTTTTTAAAAAAGCTAAAAAGTTATTTTTATATTAAAAGTATAACTATATTATTATTTTAGAAAATAAAAAGTTCCCACTGTTTAGCCCCTTATACAGAATATTTTAAAATAAATTATAAATTTTAAAAAAATAGCTTTTAAAAAATTTAAGATTTTTTATTTATTTAAGTTTATTACCAGTTGCCTTTCCAGTACTATTTATAAAAAAATCTAAAAAAGCCTTAAATTTTATATTAACTACTATATTTTAAATATTATTATTATAAAAAATAAATACCTACTTCTACTTATAAGAGAAATTTTAAATAATTTAAAAAAATAAAATACTTTATAAAGATTAATATTATTAGTATTTTTAATAATATTAAAATTAAAAAAGACTAAAAATATTTTACTATATTTTAAATTTATTTAAAACTATATAAAATATTTATAATACTATTTAGGCTTACTAAAGCCTCTGCTATTTTTTAATAATATATTAATAATATTTTAAAAAATTATTTTAATATACTTTATATTATTTATTTAAATAATATTTTAATTTATAGCTGTAACTGTAAAAAATACTTTAAATATATCTATTATATTTTATAAAAATTAAAAAAATAAAACTTTATATTAAATTATTTAAATAAAAATTTACTATATTTAAAATTAAGTTTCTAGGCCTAATTATAAGCTGTAATAGGTTTTATATAAATCTAAAAAAATAGCTAAGTAGTTTATTTTAATTTATATAACTAATATATAAGCTTTTTTAGGTTTTAGTAACTTTTACTATTAGTTTATTTATAACTTTTTAAAACTAACTACTCTATTTATATATCTAATAAAAAATATTCTATTTATATAAACTTTAAAATATTATAAAAAATATTTAATATATTTAAAAATATTTTTATTAGAGTACTGGTTCTGTAATTGTTTAATTAGACCTATAATATTATTTTAAAAACTAATACTTTTAATTATATATTAAAAAAAGTTCTGTTTTAGTATAGTGATAATAAAGTACTATATTTTATTATATATTTTTTTAAAAAATATACTTTTGCTAAATATAATTATAAAATTTATAATAAAAATTTATTTACTATTATCTACTATTTTAAAAAATAATATTTTAAATTAAAAAAATATTATATTTAATTTAAATTTATTATTTACTACTGTAATTTAAAATATTTTATATTTATAAAGCTACTAAACTACTAATAAATCTAATAGTCTAAATTCTTATTATACTTTAACTTTAAAATTATTTATAGATTTAAAAAATATAGTATTAAGTCCAACAGCCTAACTAAAAGATTAGATAAGTTTTTTTAAAAAAAATAAATATCTACTATTTAAAAACTAAGTAGTTTTAAAATAAAAAAATATTAATTTTATTTATTTATTAATACCCCCCCGACCCTACCAGAAAGTAAAAATAATAGAAAAAAATAATTTTAAAAATATTAAAAATATACTAAAAATAAAATTAGCGCCTATTTTATATATTTAAAAAATATAACTTTTAAAAATAAATAAGATTTATAATTTTTATTAGAAATATAAAAACCTTTCTATAGTATATATAAAAAAATAAATAGATTAAAAAAATTTTAAAAACTTTAGCTACTAATAAAAACTACTATCTTAATATATTACTTATATTATATAAAAGAAAAAGCTTTTTATTTTATAAAAACTAATTATAAATATTTAATAATAAATAAATTAAAGCTGATTTAACTAGACTTGCCTATAATAAATCCACCTTTAAATATTTATAAAAAATTTATATATATAAGCTTTTAATCTAAAAATACTACTAGTTTAATATTTATTAATATATAAAATAATAAATAAAAAACTACTATATCTACTAAAAAATAATTTTATTTAAAAAAGTAAAATAAAAAATTCTAAAGCCTTTACTAGTATTTAAATAAGTATAGTAAAATATATTTATAAACTTTATTATATATTTATTTAAAAATTAAAACTATAATATTATTTTAGTAATTAATAATTATTTAATAAAAATAAAATATTTAATATTATATAATTTTACTACTAATACTGCTTTTATTTTAACTATATATATTTAGTATATATAAAAATTATATAATTTATTTAAATTTATTTTTTTAAATAAAAAATCCTAGTTTATTTTTAAATTTTAAAAATATTTAATGCAATAATTAAATATTACTAGTAGGCTTTTTATAGTATATTAGTCTAAAACTAATAGCTAAACTAAAAAAATTAATATAATATTTAAATAATATTTTTATATTTATATAAACTATTATCAAATTTACTAAAGTAGGGATATCTACTGCCTAAGCCTAGTATATAAAATAAAAAAAGTAATAATATTAATTTATATAAAGATTTAAAAAAAATTAAAAGATATAGTTAAATATTTATTTTATTAAAATACTAAGACCTAGTAAAAAGCTTAATTAAAATACTTTAAAACTTTATAAAATTAAAAAAATTATTAGCTTATATATGTATTAACTAGCCCTATTTTTTAATATAAAAATATATTCTATATTTAATACTAGTCTATTTATTTTTATTAATAAAAAACTAATTTTAAAATAATATTAATTCTTACTACTATATATAAAGATTAACAGCTTAAAAAAATAGAAAATTAAAAATATTTTAAATTTTATATAAAAGTATAAAAAATACAGCCGCCCTTAACTAATATATATTATAAAGTAGATTAAATATTTAAATTTACTACTAAACTAGTCCAGTATCTAAAAAATATCTGCTAAATAATTAAAAACTTTTATTATTATTATTTTAATAAATTATAATCTATATTTTAATAAAGTTTAGCTTTAGAAAAAAGATATACTGTTATAGTATAGATCTAATATATTTATTTAATTTATTTAATTTATTTAATTTATTTAATTTATTTAATTTATTTAATTTATTTAATTTATTTAATTTATTTAATTTATTTAATTTA